>NC_134090.1:17305791-17605791 GCF_000715075.1 Nicotiana tabacum | reverse complement strand
AAATATATCTATTTGGAAATTGATTCATCGACTTATAACTTACTCAGATGCATCGTTGAATATTAAAAACAATACGTCTTACCTATATCTATTAATAATAAAAACAAAACGTCTCGCCCTATATCGATTAATCTATGTCATACATTATTAGTGATGAATGAATATAATCCATTAACTCTGTTATAATACAACTAATGAATACAGTAACATATACTATAACATGCTATATATGTAGTTAAAGTATTACAACGAAGTGGCTCTGTATGTGTGTGTATACATACTTTGATAGCCGTATATATATATAAGAACATGAATCGCTAGGAACACAGGGTCGGGTTCTTTTAAGATTGATAGACTTGTAAATTTATTCATTGACTTATATCTTATTTAGATGCATCGATGAATATTAAAAACAAAACGTTTTGACCTATATCGATTAATATAAAAAACAAAACGTCTCGACCTAAAATAGAATAATATTACATTGGTTTATCAATTGATTAATTATTCGTACGTACGTAGTAATGTATAAGATTGATCATCAATTACAATATAGTTTATTTGTGTGTGTGTGAAATTACTCATATAATTAAATATAACTTAAAAAAATTTACTTACATAGATG
Organism: Nicotiana tabacum; assembly: GCF_000715075.1. Classification (NCBI taxonomy): domain Eukaryota; kingdom Viridiplantae; phylum Streptophyta; class Magnoliopsida; order Solanales; family Solanaceae; genus Nicotiana; species Nicotiana tabacum. The sequence continues at coordinate 17,605,166 of NC_134090.1, read as the reverse complement.
CTATTATAATCTATTAAAAGTAATTATCTAGTTAATATAATTTTTTGTAAAGATTATGCTTATAGTTTATAATTATTTATAATAATTGTAGTTAAATAAAATAAATGTTTATAGTTATTAATAATTTTTTTATAGCTTTATAATAGTTTTTATAGCTTATAATATTTTAAAAAATTAAAACGAGAAAAAGAATTTAGTTTTTTTATTTTAAAAAACCGACCAACGTTGGTCGGTAATTCTGAATTACAGAATGAAATACGGGTTTTCCCCTTATTTCTCTTATTTTCTTCCCCAAAATTTCCTTAACTCCTCCTTCAATACCTTCCCTTTCCCTTCTCTATTTCCCTCACACAAATCTCATTCCCCACCCCGTATAGCCACCGCCCATCATCGTCGCTAACGCCGGAGCTGCCGCTGCCTTGGTATTAGGACTGTTGCCCCTCTCCTTCTCCACCTAAAAATTCTAGGTTCGAATTATAAACCATTTCTTTGTTATTTCTAGTTGTTGTTTCAATTATTTGAACATTGTATTTTATTGTTTCAATTAGTATTTCAATTCTTTGAACATTGTATTTTATTGAGGACTAGGGTTTAGGTCTTGTTTTAATTAGTTTTATTTATTAATTTTATTAACTAATTAGTTTAATTAGTCTTGAATAGTTTAGTAAGATTGGAATTATACTTTGTATAGACTTGAATAGTTTAGTTAGAATGTAGAGTTTAGGATTTGTAGTTGAACTTTTAGTTTATGAATTGGAGCTTTTGGATATGAATTTAATTTTTAGTTTATGAATTGAACTTTTGGTTTATGAATTGGACCTTTTGTATATGAATTGAATTTTTAGTTTATGAATTGAACTTTTTGGATATGAATTGAACTTTTAGTTTATAAACTAAAATTTTAGGATATAAAGTGAACTTTTAGGATTTGTAGTTGAACTTTTAGTTTATGAATTGAAAATTTTGGATATGAATTGAACTTTTAGTATATGAATTGAACTTTTAGTTTATAAATTGAAATTTTAGGATATGAAGTGAACTTTTATGATTTGTAGTTGAACTTTTAGTTTATGAATTGGACCTTTTGGATATGAATTGAATTTTTAGTTTATGAATTAAACCTTTTGGATATGAATTGAACTTTTAGTTTATAAATTAAAATTTTAGGATATGAATTGAAATTTTAGGATATGAATTGGACCTTTGGATATGAACTGAACTTTTATGAATTGGAACTTTTAGGATATGAATTAACTAAAAAAAGATTATGATATGAATTAACTAAATTAATTAGTTCTTGTTTTATTTGTATAGACGGAACATCGTACTTGGATGTACAATAGGAATTATCCTAATCGGCGGGGATTGCAGGAGGAATTTGTAGAAGGGGTTGATGACTTTATTAGACATGCAATGTCACTTCCACCATACCAAAGTGAATGAGTAATTAGTTGCCCTTGTGTCAGGTGTGACTGTATGAAGTTTGAAAAACCAGAGGTAGTTAAGCTTTATCTTTATAGGAAGGTGTTTATTGAGAATTACTTTGTGTGGACTAATCATGGAGAGATCGATGGTAGACGTGGGATATTTCATAACATGGTTGTTGGTGAAAGTAGTAGGTCGGTGGAGAATACAAATCGTGATTCTAGAATTCATGATATGGTTACACATGCTTTTGGGATGCACTTTGGGGGTGAGCCCTATGAAAATGTTGAACAAACTTCTAAGATGACACAAAATATTTTTATAAACAGTTAGAGGAAGCTAGTTGTCCACTACGTAAAAGAAGTCCGCACTCCGAGCTGTCTGTTGCAGTTAGATTACTAAGTATAAAATCTGATTGGAATATTTCTCAAGCAGCCATGGACTCTTTCATTGACCTTATGAGTGAACTAGTTGACCCTGACATCAAGTTACCTGGTGATTTCTATAAGGCAAAGAGATTGGTTTCTAAGTTAGGACTTTCGTCAATGAGAATTGATTATTGTGAAGATGGTTGCATGTTATATTATAAAGATGATGCAACTTTAGACGGTTGTAAATTTTGCAAAAAGCCTCGTTTCAAGAGGCTTTCCAGTGGGAATATGGTCGCTATTAAGGCGATGCATTATTTACCTCTTATACCTAGGTTAAAGAGGTTATATGCGTCCATGAGTTCTGCTCCTCATATGAGATGGTACTTTGAAAATAGAAGACCACCCGGTGTTATATGTCATCCTTTAGATGGAGAGGTTTGGAAGCACTTTGATAGGACATATCCAGATTTTGCTAGTGAACCAAGGAACTTTTGGTTAGGTCTGTGTGCGGATGGTTTCACGCCTTTTTCTGTATCTGCGATACCATATTCATGTTGGCCTATCTTTCTTACACCTTATAATCTTCCACCCGAGTTGTGCATGAATAGTCCATATATATTCTTAAATTGTATTATCCCCGATCCACGTAATCCGAAAAGTTTGATTGATGTATATTTGCAACCTTTGATTGATGAGCTAAAACAATTGTGGTATGCTGGTGTTGAAACATATGACATATCAACTAAGAAGAATTTCAATTTGCACGCTAATTTTGTGACGATCTGACCGGTCGTTTTAAGCTCTAGTGCGACGTTCAGCAGTTTGAGGCCATGAGAAGCTTCACTTCAGGTATTGTGACTTGTACGCATGGTCGGAACTGAATTCCGGGAAGTTTGGAGTTGATTTGGAAAGAGAATTCTCATTTCGGAAGCTTTAAGTTGGAAGAATTGACTAAGATTGAATTTTTTACTAAACGACCTCAGAATCGGGATTTGAAGGTTCCAACAGGTTCGTATGATGATTTCGGACTTAGGCGTATGTTCGGATCAGGATTTGGATGACCTGGGAGCGTTTCGGCGCCTATTGTGGGAGTTGGCATTTTTGAAAGAATTCCATAAGTTTGGGTTGAAGTGTGTTTCAGTGTTATCGATGTCCGTTTGGGATTTCGTGTCTGGGAATAGCTCCGTATAGTGATTCTAGTATTGAGAGCGCGATCGGAAGTGAATTCGGAGGCCCGTGGGTCATTTTGGAGTCATTTGGCTAAAGATAGAAATTTGAAGGTTTTTGAGAAGTTCGACCAGAAGTACACTTTTTGATATCGGGGTCGGAATCCAATTCTGAAAGTTAGAGTAGGTCCGTAACGTCAAATATGACCTGTGTGCAAAATTTGAGGTCAATCTGATGTGATTTGATAGGTTTCGACATCGAATGTTGAAGTTTGAAATTCTAAAGTTCATTAAGCTTGGGTTGGAGGTCGATTCATGATTTTAGCGTTGTTTGATATGATTTGAGGCCTCGAGCAAGTCCGTAATGTGTTTTGGGACTATTTGATATGATTGGTTGGGGTCCCGGGGGCCTTGGGTGGATTCTGGATGGTTAACAGATCAAATTTGGAAGTTAAAGAAGAAATGATCAGCTGCCTTCTGGTGTAACCGCACTTGCGAGGCTTGGGCCGCAGGTGCGGAGCCGCAGAAGCTGCCTAGGAGGCGCATAAACGGAAGATGACCGCCCAGGTGAAGGGCCGCAGGTGCGGGGAATTGACCGCATATGTGCAAGCGTAGAAGCGAGATGGAAGGACATAGAAGCGGTTATTGGCACAAGTGCGATGGGGCCTCTGCAGAAGCGAACTCGCAGAAGTGGCGAGGAGTCCGCAGGTGCGGAAGTTGCTGGGCAGAATACATTAAATAGCGAGGTTTGGCCATTTTGCTCATTTTTCTCTATTTTGGGGCAATTTTGGAGCTTCTTGAGAGGGGCTTCCACCTAGCAACTTGGAGGTAAGTTAATCCTACCTATTATAAGTCAAATACATTGATTATGTGTAGATTTTAACATGGAAATTAGTGGAAAATTTGGGGTTTTGGTGGAAAGACCTAGAAATTGTATTTTTGGATTTTGACCACGATTTTGGGTATGGAATTAAGAGAAAATTATATATTTGGGGTCGTGAGATTATGGGTAAACATTATCTTCGAAATTTTTTGGAATCCGGGCACGTGGGCCCGAGGGCAATTTTGTCAACTTTTCGATCGAGGATAGGAATTGTTATAAATTGGATTGTAATGAGTAATTGAACATATATTAATGGATTTGCATAATTATTGGCTAGTTTTGGAGCATTTAGCATCGTTTCGAGTCTTCGGAAGGGCGTGGAATGCCGGTTATGGATCTTCGGAGCGAGGTGAGTCTCCTTTCTAACCTTGTAAGAGGGAATTGTCCTCATAGGTGAAATAAATTTTATGTTCTCCTATTTGCCAGGGCTACGTACGCCCAAGGTGACGAGAGTCCGTGCGTAGCTACTATTATGTGTAAGTCCGGGTAGTCTAGGACCCAAAAGCATGCGATACTTGGAATATCTGTAATCTTGTTGGCAGTTGAATTGCTTAAATCTTATCGAATTGGTAAATGAATTTCTAAAAGGATTAAACTTCATTTCTTAAATCGCTAAAAGAGAATTGGCTTTTATTTGGATAAACGTTCCCCGATAAATTCTTAATTGGCTGTTCGAGCATGTATTTCTATGTGTACCTGCGTCGCATACATGATTCGCAAGCAGGGTGATTGTTTATTTAAATTTGACCGCGTTGCATATATGATTCGCCAGAGGGGTAATAGATGCATCTATGGTTCATGTCGTTCGACCCTCAGCAATGCACATTTTACATTTATGTTGGATCGAGTCGTACGACCTCGACATGATATGCGCATGCTTGTATTGCTTGCCTGAGAATTTTAAAGGTTGATAATTGCCCTTCCTGGCCAGAGATAAATTGATAAAGAAAATAAAAAAGTAAATATTTGGAAATCCTTTATTATTTGAGAAGTTGTTTACCTGTTTTCTGGCTTTATGAGTTAAATTTTGCATTATGAAATCCATGAATTCCTCACACTCTTTACTATATTATCATTGGACCGCTAGTAAGTGTCGAAGTCGACCTCTCGTCTCTACTTCTTCGATATTGGACGGGATACTCATTGGGTACACATTGTTTTCATACTCATACTACACTTGCTGTGCATTTTTGTTGCACAGGTTCATATGTGGCTAGTGGGTTAGTGGCATAGCGGCATGGTTGATACGAAGATTTTGGTGAGCTGCATTTATCGAGACGACCCTGTGAGCATGTGATTTTTGCCATATGTGAATTACTCCTATAAAATACAAGGAAAATAATTTTTTCCATTTTTTACAATTTTATAGGATTTTGTGGAAATTTGTGCCAATTATTTATATTTTCTGTGCATGTTTATTTTTATTAAAAAATCATGAAAAGGCCAAAAATGCCATGCATTGCATTTAGGTCATTTTTTATATTTTAAGTTTAATTAGTCAATTATTTGCTTTATTAAAATTGAAAATCAAAAATTGGTTTATCTTTTGCATTTTTAGCCTTTTAATTCTAAGTTAGTAATTTTCCCTTTTTAATTGAGGAGTAATTAATTTGTTGTAAATATTATATTCGATAAATAGCTTAAATTGTGTAGTTAATTTAATTCAAGGGTTTAATCTAGGTTTTAATTAATTATAAAGGGGAAAAGGGAAAAACAATTAAAAATTAAATAAAAAGAAGAGAAAAAAGAGAGAATCAGAAATCAGAGCTGCTAAGCCCAAACCCCATTTAAACCCAATTTATTCGCCTAGTCCAGCCAGCCCAATTCCCCAACCCGGTCTAGTCTCCAGCCTAACTAAACAACCCCGTTTGAGCCCCTCTCATTTCAATAGTTGGATCAACAAGATCCAACGGACCGGAACTCAAGCCCCCCATGTATAAATCTGTTGGAACCGGTCCCCCCCCAACTTCATCTCCCATTCCCGTCTTACCCAAACCCTAATCAACTCCGCCGCCCCAAAATTCCTGCAATCCTCTGCCGGCGGCGTCACCCCGCACAACCCCAATCCGCCCCAAAATTACACCATAGAATCCTCTCCATCCCCTCATCCCAAATCTCCAACTCGTTTCCTTCAAACCATTGTCAAGCTCCTCGAATTTCAGATCCAAAATCGGATCCCCCAAAACCCTAATTCACTCCAAACCCGCCCAATTTAACATCCTACAGTCCCCAGGCTTCCCCAAACCCAAAGCCCTTGATGATTTTCCCAAGTGAGCTCTAGAGTGTGTTAGATTTGGAATTTAGGTTTTGACCTATTTCTGTGAAAGATTTTCACTCATCGCGGCTCGAAGCTTGCCCTGATAGAACACTCCTGACTAAGGGTGTTCACTAGGGTAAGTTTCCGGGTTTGATGAAGCAGTTCGAGTGGCCATATCGTTCGTCTGTTATTTTTGGCTAGTGCTTCCGTTTGGTCAGTCAGTCTTTTTCTTCTTCTTCTCCTTGTTAATTAGTTACTTATTTCTGTTTCTTCTTGTTTTTTCTTCTTCTTTTGTTAGTTCAAATCGATTTCTGTTTGTATGTTAGACTTAAGTCATATTAGGTTATAGTAATATTAGCTTAATAATGTAGTTAACAGTTTCTTTTTAGTACTTTTGATTTCATACTTGCCTGTTGCTCCATTCTCCTTTTGTTTTGCTTCTTTAGAATTTTGATGCTAGGAGTTTCAAAACTCCGTTGGTTTGTTTGTTTGCGGTTTGTGGTTTTTGGACCAAAAATTGGGCTTCATAGTTCAGAAGCCCGAAGGAAATGGGGAAGGGTTCGAGCATGCTGGGGTTAATAACAGAGGTTTAAAGGGTATTTAGGGTATTTTTACTGAAAGAATCTTTGATAACTGCCTAGGAAAGTTCTAAGAAAGTGGGGGAAGGGGTTGGTTTAACAAACAGGCTAAAAACTTGGGGTCTGAAGTGAATTGATAAAAAGTGGGGAAGGGGTAAATGATAAAATTATGAAATCAATTCTGCTGCCCTAAGGTCCTCTATATAAGGCCCGTTTTCAATAAAATTGAGCAGAGATCAGAATGCAAAAGCTAAAAAAAGGGCTGAAAGTTTTTGATTACCACACTCTGCATCTAGAATTTAAGAATTAGAAAGAAAAGAAAAAAATATAGAAAAGGTTATTTGATCAAGCATCATTCTGGGAAAAGGGATTCTGTGTTATGAGCTATATTTTTGATTTCCATAAGAAAACTAGAAGAACTTCTGGGAAAACTCTGAAATATAAAGAAGCTGAACTATGGCTTAAGTAGAGGAGTTGTGCTGCTGTTGTTGGGTTTCTACTTTGCTGCTGACTTCTGGATTTTTTTTTACTGTATTCAGGTACACATCTCAAGCTCTGAAAATACGAGAATGATTTGTTTGATTTGAATATTGTAGACTCTTGGATTTTATTTCTTAAGGCCCTTTTGTTCTTTCATTTGGATTGTAGTTTATTTCATTTATTTAAACGGACTAACAACTAATGCTTCGTATCACTTAGTCATAATGTGGGTTGGAAGAATAGAGCTGGTTTAGTGCTTCATGTGGGGTGTAATGGTCTTGCTATACCAGAAGATCATGGCGTCTATGGACTGTGTTAAGGTCTGGATTGTATATTAACTTTGTGTGCTGGTAGGAACAAGTATTTTTGATTAAATCATGCTAAATATTAATGTCATTTAAGGATAGTTTGTATTTAATAGGCGCTGAACCATTTCATGTTTCGTTAATATTAGTTGTATGAACGAAATGACCATGCCGTTGCTATTAATATGAACCATTCAAGGTCAGCTTGTAATCTGGATACCCATGTATTCTTGATATTCGAGTTGATGTATTATTTTTGCTGAAAGTGAGTTAAGGGAGGGGGGGGGATTAAGTCTAAGAGGGCCTTATGTTGAAGTTCTCGTTTGATTAAGGTTATTGGGCCAACTTTGGCCCACATTTTGTGATCTGTTGAAATCGTGTTAAAAAATAATTCATGGTTTTCTTTGGTTTGCTTAGGGGTCAATCTTGACTCATGTTGGGCTCATTTGCTCCAGTCTGTCAAGTTTGAATGCTGTATAGTGGAAATACTCATGTGATTTCTAAAATTTGATCTGGTTCATTAAGTGTGGGCCTACCATCGGCCCATAAATTCCCTCCAGTAATTAAGTGCCGAGTATGTCGTTTGGTGCCTTATGCGATTATAAATTCCAATTTAAGCTTTTAATTTAGATAAAATCAAACCTCCTTAATTCACCTTAGTAAATGCAATGACTCCTTTAGTTAGATTGAGGTGTGCCGTATCAACAAAGCATATAATTCATGGCCCTCAAAAACTAGATCAAGACATCACTTGAGGAATTAGATGTGAGGCATGCCATAAGCAAATTAAATCATCTATGGCCCTCACAAATGTTAATTTAGACATTAAAAATGAATCTCGTAGTTTGCTTTAGGCACGTTAATTATATAATTATCACGGGTACTAAAATTCGGGGGTATATTTCATGTAGCCCGGTTTTAATTTTCTAACGAGGTTAAATAGAACATGTCGTGACTCATGGGTGTATTTCATGTAGCGTGGCTTACGATGTGTTTTAAATAACCTTGAATTAATTTTTTAAGTAAATAAAAATGGTTTTAAAGTGTTAAAAATGCACATAGGTTTAAAAATATTTTAAAATCAGATAAATAGGCCAATAATAATAGTTGAGCGACTGTGCTAGAACCACGGAACCCGAAAATACCTAACACCTTCTCCCGGATTAACAGAATTCCTTACCCGGATTTCTGTGTTTCACAGGCATTAGTATAGAGTCAGATTTCCTCGATTCGGGATTCTAAACCGGTGACTTGGGACACCATAAATTCTCCCAAGTGGCAACTCTGAATATTAAATAAAATAATCCCGTTTTGATTGTCACTTAAATTGGAAAAAAACTCCCTTACACCCTTCAAGGGGTAGTAAAAACGAGGTGTGACAGCTCTGGCAATTCTGTTGGGGATAAGAACCCATAATCTCTGGTTCAGGGTTCAAGAATTCGAGCTTAGAATAATCGTTATATTTGGCTTTATTTATTATCTGGTTTTATCACATGTTTGGGCCTAATGTGCTAAATGTTGCTTTTTACCGCTTTGATATTATTGAACTATATATAAATTGTTACGAATCTCTCCTCTCTCTGAGTCTTCTAAATCATTTGAGAAGGGTGCACTTCGTGTAACTTCTCTTCTGTTAGAGTCATATCCCAATTTTAGAACGAGGTTTGGAAAATTTGCAAAGCCGGTGAAGCTTCCGTATTCCCGGTACGCTGCACCCCCCGGTTCGAGTTGTCTTCTCAGGTAAGCCAGGTCTAGAACAAATAAACCCAAGATTTCAAACCTAGTATAACATAGTCTCATGCCGGATCCCTAGTAGGAACGCTTATTTGCATCATGTGCATTTTGACTTTGGGGACTCAACACAGGGGTTGTGTCCGTCTAGGACAGGTGGACCCAAAATCAAAAGACCATCCTGATGCATTCTACTTGCTACTTGCGCATTTATTTGACTCGGATTGGATGTTGGCCGACTTCTAGAATAAGGAAAACTTGAGAAAAACCAAATTGAGGTGAGTGAGAGGAAATTACTTTCCTGTGAAAAAACCTGATGTACAAAATACCCCGAAACTCTGCCGAAATTTTCAAAAAAAAAAACAAAAAAAGGAAAAAAAGCTATTTCAAAAGTTTGTGTTTTCTGTTGCGTCAAAATTGACCGAACTACGCAAGTTTGATTATCACCAGATGTGGGATACGTAGGCAACCCTCATCGGGTCCAACTCCTTTTTGCAAAAAAATAACCCAAAAAAAATATGAAGTATCGCTGTTTTGTCATAAATAAATTAGGTGACGCGGTTTTTGTCCAAAATAGCCGAAATGCCTCAAAGGGGTGCTGGAAGGCTGTTTTTGCAAGAATAGCCACGTAGGGTCCATTTTCAATATTTTGGTTGATCAACAAACACAGCCCTAAATTTTTCTCTCTTGAGGTGCTGAAGGGCTGTATTCGCAAAAGTGTTTTTGATTTTGTGAAAATGGGTGTTTTTCTCTTGAGTCAAAGTAAATCACAATCTTTTAATCAATCACTTTAAATAAATGTGCAGGATGAGCACGATTGAAAATGGACCTTTCACAGTCATCGAGGAAATCTCGTTAGAACTACATATGTGGTGGAATGATTTAGGGGAAGTCAGCCGAGATACTATGATAAAAGTTTTGGGTGGTCTTGTTGGGCTTCGAAAGATTAAGCCGAGGAAGGATATAACTGAGGCGTTGATACGTTTCTGGGACCAACACATAATATGTTCTATTTTGCTGATTTTGAGCTCACTCCTACGCTTGAGGAAATAGGAGCTACGCTGGTTTTAGTGGGAATCTCAGAAATCAATACCCGGTGGCACCTAGAACAGTGACTTCTCATAAGTTTCTGGATCTACTAAGCATCAGTTGGGAAGTTCAAGACGGAAATTTGGCTAAGGGATTTTGCACATTCTACTTCATGTACCGTCGTTACGGGAATCCCCGCGGTTTTAAGATGCTAGATACCGGTCTTACTCATTCGGGAAACAAAGATAAGTGGGTAGCTCGGCGAGGACTGGCTTTATAGTGGCATTCCTGGGTATTTTGATTTGCCCAAGAAAGGATGGAAACATAGAATTGGGGCTTGTGGGGATAGCCTACTTCATGACTAAAAAGGCAAATGGCATCATTGTACTGATGATCTTGGCGGAGATTTACCGAGCTCTAACTGTTTGTCGAGAAGGAGGGAAGTTTTTTGAAGGATGCAATATGCTTCTGCAACTCTGGATGGAGGAACACCTATGCCACCGTCCGGGGTACATGAACTGTGGCATAACTGGTCTTAAATGCATTGAAAAACATGAACAACGGGTGGAGGGCTATGAGTTTCCGGATGGCACAGAAGCATGGTTTGCAAATTTGAGCTCCCTGACTGCAAACAAGATTGAATGGACATTCCGGTGGGCTCTCGGTTAGGGAAATCATTTATATGTCGGCCGAAGTATGTTTTCTTCTATTAATAGGTCTCCGGAGCATTCAGCCTTACGCCCCACATAGAGTTCTACGCCAGTTAGGCAGGTACAAGACCATCCCACGTGATGAGGATTTGAGTCGGCAGGTCATCTGTCACGACCTCGGTTCGCCCTCCATGAACCATTGTGACAACACCTAGTCTCTACGACTAGGTAAACCTAAATTGCGGAAGAAAACCAAAATTTTACGGAAAGTAAAAAAACTTTAAACAATAATAAAGTAATAACAATGTTTAAATGTGCCACTCGGCATACACCATATTCAACTCTCAATACCAAAACATAAATTCCAGACCCAGAAACCCACGAATCACAAGCTAAGATCAATACTACATAGCTCTAACTTCGGAATGTCTAATAAGAACAGAAAAATACAGAAGGGATAAATACTAAAAGCAGGAATAGAAAGGGACTTCTCGGTCTGCGGACGCGACAGATGTACCTTGAAGTCTCTAGAGCAGTCGCCTCCTCAAGGATGATAGGCCTAAGTAGCGGTACCCGGATCTGCACATGAAAAACATGCGTAGAAAAGGCATGAGTACACCACATCGGTACTCAGTAAGTGCCAAGCCTAACCTCGATAGGGTAGTGACGAGGAAGGTCAGTGCCCTACTGAAATTAAATAAATATAAAGATAACTGGATATGATAGGCAGTACAATTGAGAATATATAGTAAGAATCTATATAGGATAATAAGAGTACAATAACAAAAACAGAGATGAAGGCAAACCACAAGGAAAGTACAACTCATAACAAGGATGATAACCAGGGACTCTTGGTATCCCGAGGATCTCTTGGTATCCTCAATATATGCTAGGGATCTCTTGGTATCCCGAGGATCTCTTGGTATCCTCAATATATGCTAGGGATCTCTCGGTATCCCGAGGATCCCTTGATATCCTCAATATACGTGCCAGGGATCTCTTGGTATCCTACACCTCAGTTCAGATCATAAATATGTATAGGGGATCTCCAGGGATGTCGTCCCGTAGTCCCAAAGTAAAAGCACACAACAACAACACAAGAATACCCAATTAAACTAAATCCGTACCAAGTAAACAGTTAATTCTAGCCTAACATGCTTCACGTAATGCAATTAGGGCATTTTAAGAAAATAGGCAATTAAGTCAGCTAAACATGCTTTTCTAAACTAGCAATAGGCTAAATGCACAAGTAGAATAAAATAGGAAAAAGAACTCAATTGAAATACTTAAGAAAAAATCGGATTTTCAACAATTAGCTCAAGTATGCGCTCGTCACCTCATATACAAGGCATTTCAATTATCAAATATATCATATCTTAAGGGGAAGGTCCCCCACATAAAAGGTTAGACAAGCCACTTACCACGAACCGGCTCAAAATCAACCCTAAACCACGCTCTTTCTAACCCTAAACCCTAAACTCAATTTCATAACGTAAATAACACTTCAAGTAACTAATTCTACAAAGAAATTCTAAGCTAATACGCGAAATTTTGTAATATGACCAAAATGCCCCTCGGGCCCACATCTCAGAATCGGGTAAACTTTATAGTTTCAGAATCCTCAAACTCTCACGAGTCTAACCATACCAAAATTATCTAAATCCAATGTCAAATCCCCAATCAAAACTCAATTTTTTGGTCTAAGAACGTTTCCCTAATTTTCATACAAATTTCGAAATTAAAGGATGGATTCATGTTTAGATTAATGAGCTACAAGCAAAAATGAGTCGAGAATCGTTCGCAATCGATATCTCTGAAAATTCCTCAAAATCTCGCTCAAATTCAAGCTCCCAAGCTTATGTTTTGATAGAAATGACTAAACCCTCGATTTTGAAATCTTATATCTGCCCAGGCACGTTCTTCTTCGCGAACGTGAGGCTACTATCACGAACGCGATGAACAAAAGTCCTGCTAGCCAATTACCTCTTTCGCGAATGCGAGGTCCATTTGCAAACGCGTAGCTTACACTGGCAGACCTGATGCGAACGTGAGGACCATGTCGCGAACACGAAGACCAACGGACCCTTACCTTCACGAACGTGGGACATCATCGCGAATACGAAGCACATTTTAGTTGTTTCTCCCAGATGCTCTACGCGAACGCGATGAATGTTTTCTCTGCAACACAACAGCAGAAAATCTGCAATCTTTCCAAGTTCAAAATTGGTCCATTGAGCATCCGAAACACACCCGTGGCCCTCGGGACCTCAACCAAACATGCCAACCAATCCTAAGACATCACTCGAACTTGTTCCAACCTTAAGAACAGTCAAAAAAACATCAAAATACCTATTTTTCATCGGATTCAAGCCTAAAAATTCTAAAAACTCTAAAAATATGTTTTCGATCAAAAAGTCTATCATACCTCGTCCGAATGACCTGAAATTTTGCACACACGTCACATTCAACACTACGGAGCTACTCCAACTTCCGGAATTCTATTTCGACCCTCGGATCAAAATCTCACTATCGGACCGGAAACTTTAAAAATTCAACTTTCGACATTTCAAGCCTAAATTAGCTACAGACCTCCAAACCACAATCCGAACACGCTCCTAACCCCGAAATCACTCAACGGAGCTAACAGAACCATCAGATTTCCATTCCGAGGCCATCTTCACACTGTTCTGACTACGTCTAACTTTCCAACACTTAAGCTCTCATTTAGGGACTAAGTGTCCCAAAACTCTCCGAAACTCAAAATCGAACATCTCAGCAAATCAAAATAGCAGAAATAAACTCGGGGAAAGCAGTTAATAGGGGATCGGGGAATAAATTCTTAAGACGACCGGTCGGGTCGTCACATCCTCCTACACTTAAACATTCGTTCGTCCTCGAACGAGTGTAAAGACATACCTGAAGTAGTGAAAGATAAGGGTAACGACTGCGTATATCCTGCTCGGTCTCCCAGGTTGCCTCCTCGACCGGCTTGCCCCGCCAATTAACTTTCACGGATGCAATGTTCTTTGACCTCAGCTTTCTAACCTGCTTGTCCAATATTGCCATTGGCTCCTCAACATAAGACAGATCCTTGTCCAACTAGACTGAATTGAAATCCAACACGTGCGAGGGATCACCATGATACCTCCGGACCATTGAAACATGGAATACCAGATGAACTCTGGCCAAGCTAAGAGGTAAGGCAAGCTCATAAGCAACCTCCCCAACACACCTCAATATCTCAAAAGGGACAATAAATCAAGGACTCAACTTTCCTTTCTTCCTGAATCTCATAACGCCCTTCATAGGTGAAACACGAAGCAAAACCCGCTCCCCAACCATATAGGAAACATCACGAACCTTCCGGTCCGTATAACTCTTCTATCTGGACTGGGCTGTACGGAGTCTATCCTGAATCACCTTGACTTTCTCTAGAGCATCCTGAACCAAGTCTATGCCCAACAATCTAACCTCACCTGGCTCAAACCAACCCACCGGGGATCTGCACTGTCTCCCATATAAAGCCTCATACGGTGCCATCTGAATGCTGGACTAATAGTTGTTGTTGTAAGCAAACTCCGCCAATGGCAAGAACTGATCCCAAGAGCCTCCAAACTCAATCACACACACATAGAGCATATCCTCAAGAATCTGAATAGTGCGCTCGGACTGTCCGTCCGTCTGAGGGTGAAATGCTGTACTTAACTCCACTCGAGTACCCAACTCATGTTAAACAGCTCTCCAGAACCGTAATGTAAATTGAGTACCCCTATCTGAGATGATGGACACTAGAATACCATACAGACGAACAATCTCCTGGATATAAATCTCTGTTAACCGCTCTGAAGAATAAGTAGTACACACATGAATGAAATGAGCGGACTTGGTTAGCCGATCCATAATCACTCAAATAGCATCGAACTTTCTCAAAGTCCGTGGGAGCCCAACTACAAAGTCCATGGTGATCCGCTCCCAATTCCACTCCGGAATCTCTATCTGCTGAAGCAACCCACCCAGTCTCTGGTGCTCATACTTCACCTGCTGACAGTTGAGGCACCGAGCTACAAATCCAACTATATCCTTCTTCATCCACCTCCACCAGTAGTGTTGTCTCAAATCCTAATACATCTTCGCGACACCCGGATGGATGGAATACCGTGAACTATGGGCTTCCTCTAGAATCAACTCTTGGAGCCCATCAACATTGGGTACACAAATCCGACCCTGCATCCTCAATACCCCATCATCACCAATAGTCACATCTCTAGCATCACCTTGCGGAACCTTATCCTTGAGGACAATCAAATGAGGGTCATCATACCGTCGCTCCCTGATACGATCAAATAAGGAAGACCGAGAAACCACGGAAGCTATAAACCAACTAGGCTCCGAAAGATCCAATCTCACAAACTGGCCAGCTAGGCCTGAATATCCATCGCCACAGGCCTCTCCGATGCTGGTAAATAAGCTAAACTCCCCAAACTCTCCGCCCGACGAGTCAAAGCATCAGCCACCACATTGGCCTTGCCCGCGTGATACAGAATAGTGATATCATAGTCCTTTAGAAACTCTAACCACCTCCTCTGGTGCAAATTTAGATCCTTTTTCTTGAACAGGTGCTGCAAGCTCCGATGGTCAGTATAAATCTCACAGGGAACCCCGTATAAATAATTGCGCCAAATCTTCAAGGCATAAACAATGGCAGCTAACTCAATGCCGTGAACAAGGTAGTTCTTCTCATGTATATTCAACTGTCTGGACGTGTAGGCAATCACCCTACCGTCCTACATCAACACCGCTCCGAGGCCAACCCACGAGGCATCACAATAGACCGTATAAGACCCCGAACCTGTAGGCAATATCAAAATTGGGGTTGTGGTCAAAGCTGTCTTGAGCTTCTGAAAGCTCGCCTCACACTCCTCCATCCACTGGAATGGAACACCTTTCTGGGTCAACCTGGTCATAGGGGCCGCAATCGATGAAAACCCCTCCACAAAATGACAGTAGTAGCCCGCCAAGCCAAGGAAATTGCGGATCTCTGTAGCTGAGTATGGTTTGGGCCAACTATGCATGACTTCTATTTTCTTTGGATCTACCTGAATACCCTCACTCGATACCACGTGGCCTAAGAATGCCACTCAATCCAACCAAAATTCACATTTTGTGAACTTAGCATATAACTTCTTCTCTCTCAGAGTCTGAAGCACAGTCCTCAGGTGCTGCTCATGATCTTTCCGACTTCGGGAATTCACCAGAATATCATTAATAAAGACAATGATGAATGAGTCAAGATACGGTCGAAACACACTATGCATCAAATGCATAAAGGTTGTTGGGGCATTAGTCAACCCAAATGATATAACAAGGAACTCGTAATGACTATACCGAGTCTTGAAAATCGTCTTCGGGATATCTGGCTCCCGAATCTTTAACTGATGGTAACCTGAGCGCAAATCAATCTTAGAAAATACTCGTGCGCCATGAAGCTGGTCAAACATATCATCAATACGAGGCAAAGGATAACGGTTCTTAACTGTCACTTTGTTCAACTGGCGATAATCAATACACATATGCATAGAACCATCATTTTTTTCACAAACAAGACAGGAGCATCCCAAGGTGATACACTGGGCCGAATAAAACTCTTATCAAGCAATTCCTGTAACTGATCCTTCAACTCCTTCAACTTAGGAGGAGCCATACGATACAGAGGAATAGAAATGGACTGAGTGCCAGGCAACAGATCGATGCCAAAATCAATATCTCGATCAGGCGGCATGCCTTGAAGATCAACTAGAAACACATCGGGAAAATCCCGTACTATTGGGACTGAATCAACTGAAGGGGTATCAATACTGACATCTCTCACATAAGCTAAATACGTGTCACACCCCTTCTCAACCATACGCTGAGCTTTAAGAAAAGAAATAACTCTACTAGGAGTGTGATCTAAAGTACCCCTCCACTCAACATGCGGTACACCTGGCATAGCCAGTATCACGGTTTTGGCGTGACAATCAAGAATAGCATAATGGGGTGACAACCAGTCCATGCTCAAGATAATATCAAAGTATACTATGCTGAGAAACAATAAATCGGCTCTGGTCACAAAACCACTAAGAGAAACCAAACGCGACCGATAGACACGGTCCACAAAAAGAGAATCTCCGACAGAAGTAGAAACATAACAGGGGAACTCAAAGAATCCCAAGATACACCCAAATGCGGAGCAAAATAAGAAGACACATAAGAGTAAGTAGAGCCTGGATCGAATAGAATCGATGCATCTCTGTGGTAAACCAATATAATACCTATGATGATAGAATCAGAGGCAACAACCTCGGTATGGGTAGGAAGGGCATAGTATCTGGCATGGCCTCCCCTCTAGGGCTACCTCTACCTCCCCAACCTCCACCTCTAGTTGGCTGAGCAGGTGGGGTAGCAACTAGAGCTGTAATCATAGCCTGAGAACTCTACGGGGCACGTTGTGGCTGGGAAGTCTGTGGAGGTGCACTCCTCCAAAGTCTAGGGAAATCCCTCACCACGTGATATGTGTCACCACACTCAAAACAAGCTTTGGGAGGCCATGGCGGTTATTAATGGCTCGGACCAGGTCTGCTGGACTGACCTCTGAAAGCACCCTGCGCTGGAGGCGCGCTAGAAACCGGAGGTGCATAATAAGGCTCCTAAGGCCTAGGAGGAGCTGGAGCACTACTGGATACTGGAAGAGCTGAATGAACAAGATGACTCATATAACCCCTACCATGATGACCTGCAGCTAGGGTAGGGGCACCAGAATAATGGCCCAACTCTCGAGACCTCTTGGCCTCCCTCTACTCTCTTTCCCTAGCCTGCATACCCTCAATCCTCCTAGCAATGCTCACCACCTGCTGATAAGAAATATCCATTTCCAACTCATGAGCTATGCTAGACCTAATGCTAGGAATAAGGCCCTCAATAAACCGGCGAACTCTCTCGTGAACAGTAGAAACCAATGCTAGTGCATGTCTAGCCAAACTAGTGTAACGGATAACATACTCTAAGACAATCATAGCACCCTGGCACAAATGCTCAAACTCTGCGCGCCATATATCCCTAAGGCTTTGAGGAAAATACTCTCTCTAAAACAGATCTGAAAACTTAGTCCAAGTTAGTGAAGCTGCCTCATCCAGACTCTCTAACTCATAGGTGCGCCACCACTCATAGGCGGCTCGTCGAAGTTGGAAAGAAGTGAAGGAAACCCCGCTCGATCCTTATATTCCCATGGTACGGAGAATGTGGTAACTCTCATCTAGAAATCCTAGAGCATCCTCCGATGCTAGACCGCTGAATACAGGAGGCTTGTACTTCTTGAACCTCTCAAGCCTCAGTTGCTCCTCCTCGGAAGCCGCTGCCCTGTCCTTGGGCTGATCTGGAACTGCAGGCGGTACAGGAATAATCTCAGGTACCTGTTCAACATGCACTCGCTGCTCAGGAGTGTGGGTAGCGGGAGTCTATGCTCCTCCCCTGGCCTGAGATGTAGTTGCAGCAAGGGGAAACAACCTTGCCTAAGCCAGAGTGGTGTACATGCTCATGAACTATGTAAAAGTCTCCTGAAGGGCTGGAGTAGTGGTAGCAGTAAGCATGTTAGGCTCCTGGACTCCGGCTAAAACTGCTGGTGGTACCTCGGAGGCAACTCGCGTAGGCTCTCTGGCTGCACCACGTGTGCGTCCTCGGCCTCTACCCTAGCCCCAACCTTTGACAAATGCAGTAGGAGGCACAGGTGCCTGATCATCTCGGGTAGCACGTGTCCTCACCATCTGTGAGAGAATAGAAGACAGAAGTTTTAAATTGTGATGTCAAAATATCGCACGACAAGGAACTCAAATGAAGTGGAAATTTTCCTAACAGTTACATAGCCTCTCGTAGATAAGTACAGAGGTTTCAAGACTGATTAGCGAGACTCTAATAAATCGGCTTGTGATCCAAGACTCCTATGAACCTAGACCTCTGATACCAACTTGTCACGACCCTAGCTTGCCCTCCGTGAACCATCGTGATGGCACCTAGTCTCTACGACTAGTAAAACAACTTTAAATAGTAATAAAGTAATAACAACGTTTAAATGTGCCACTCGGCATACACCATATTCAAATATCAATACCAAAACATAAATTCCAGTCCCGAAAACCCACGAATCATAAGCTAAGATCAATACTACATAGCTCTAACTCCGGAATGTCTAATAAGAACAGAAAAATACAGAAGGGCTAAATACTAAAAGCAGGAATAGAAAGGGACTTCTCGATTTGCGGACGTAGCAGATGTACCTCGAAGTCCCTAAAGCAGTCGCCTTCTCAAGGATGATAGGCCTGAGTAGCGGTACCTGGATCTGCACATGAAAAACATGCGTAGAAGGGGCATGAGTACACCACATCGGTACTCAGTAAGTGCCAAGTCTAACCTTGGTTGGGTAGTGACGAGGAAGGTCAGGGCCCTACTGAGATTAAATAAATATAAAGATAACAAGATAATATAAGAAATACAATTGAGAATCTACAGTAAGAATCTATATAGGATAATAAAAGTACAATAACGGAAACAGAGATGAAGGCAAACCACAAGGAAGTACCACTCATAACAAGGATGATAACCGGGGATCTCTTGGTATCCCGAGGATCTCTTGGTATCCTCAATATATGCTAGGGATCTCTTGGTATCCTCAATATATGCTAGGGATCTCTCGGTATCCCGAGGATCTCTTGGTATCCTCAATATACGTGCCAGAGATCTCTTGGTATCCCGCACCTCAGTTCAGATCATAAATATGTACAGGGGATCTCCCGGGATGTCGTCCCGTAGTCCCAAAGTAAAAACACACAGCAGCAACACAAGAATACCCAATTAAACTAAATTTCATACCAAGTAAAAAGTTAATTCTCGCCTAACATGCTTCACGTAATGCAATTAAGGCAGTTTAAGGAAATAGGCAATTAAGTCAGCTAAAGATGCTTTTCTAAACTAGAAACAGGCTAAATTCACAAGTAGAATAAAACAAGAAAAAGAACTCAATTGAAATACTTAAAGTAAAACTGGATTTTCAACAATTAGCTCAAGTACGCGCTCATAACCTCACGTACAAGGCATTTCAATTATCAAATATATCATATCCTAAGGGGAAGTTCCCCCACACAAGGTTAGACAAGCCACTTACCTCGAACCGGCTCAAAATCAACTCGAAACCACGCTCTTGCCACGAGTACTCGACTCCAAATGGCCCGAATCTATTCAATTCAATTTCATAACGTAAATAACACTTCAAGTAACTGATTCTACAAAGAAATTCTAAGCTAATACGCAAAATTATGTAAACTGACCAAAATGCCCCTTGGGCCCACATCTCGGAATCAGGTAAAATTTATAGTTTTAGAATCCTCAAACTCTCACGAGTCTAACCATACCAAAATTATCCAAATCCGATGTCAAATCCCCATTCAAAACTCAATTTCTTGGTCTAAGAACTTTTCCCCAATTTTCATACAAATTTCGAAATTAAAGGATGGATTCATATTTAAATTAATGGGTTACAAGCAAAAAGGAGTCTAGAATCGTTACCCAATCGATATCTCTAAAAATCCCTCAAAGTCCGAGCTCCCAAGCTTAAGTTTTGATAAAAATGGCTAAACCCTCGATTTTGAAATCTTATATCTGCCTAAGCGCGTTCTTCTTCGCGAACACGAGGCTACTATTACGAACACGATGCACAAAAGTCCTGCTGGGTAATTTCCTCTTTCGTGAATGCGAGGTCCACTCGCGAAGGTGTAGCTTACACTGGCAGACCCGACGCGAACGCGAGGACCATGTCGCGAATGCGAAGATCAACGGGTCCTTACCTTCGCGAATGCGGGACATCATCGCAAACGCGAAGCACATTTCAGCTATTTTTCCCAGATGCTCTACGCGAATGCGAGACCCCCTCACAAACGCGATGAATGTTTTCTCTGCAACACAATAGCAGAAAATCTGCAATCTTTCCAAGTCCAAAATTGGTCCGTCGAGCATCCGAAACACACCCGAGGCCCCTGGGACCTCAACCAAACATGACAACCAATCCTAAGACATCACTCAAACTTGTTCCAATCTTCGGAACGGTCAAAACAACATCAAAATACCTATTTTTCATCGGATTCAAGCCTAAGAATTCCAAAAACTCTAAAAATACGCTTTCGATCAAAAGTCTATCAAACCTCGTCTGAATGACCTAAAATTTTGCACACACGTCACATTCAACACTACGGAGCTACTCAAACTTCCGGAATTCCATTCTGACCCTCGGATCAAAATCTCACTGTCGGACCGGAAACTTCAAAAATTCAACTTTTGGCATTTCAAGCGTAAATTAGCTACGGACCTCCAAAACACAGTCCGAACACGCTCCTAACCCCGAAATTACTCAACGGAGCTAACAAAACCATCGAATTTCCATTCCAAGGCCGTATTCACACTGTTTCGACTATGGCCAACTTTCCAACACTTAAGCTCTCATTTATGGACTAAGTGTCCCAAAACTCTCCAAAATTCAAAATCGAACATCCTGGTAAATCAAAATAGCAGAAATAAACTCGGGGAAAGCAATTAATAGGGGATCAGGGCGTAAATTCTTAAGACGACCGGTTGGGTCGTCACATCATCGAGTTGGAACCAAAAGCTGCTTTCCCAGAAGAAAGGGTGCATCAGATTTTGCATCAATGTAGGTTCTTAGAGCCAAAGACTCATGTACGAGATCTGTCCAAAGGTGAATTGGAGCCTAGTTACACAACTTGGTACGGTAAAAGGTCCAAAGTCCATCAAGAGACCGAACGGCCCGCAAAAAGGCCCCATGTTCAACAATTTACTAATGGAGCGCAGGAGCAATGGGATTGGTTGGCAAAAGAGGCAAGCTACATAACCACCATAAGATAATTGGAGGGAAAAATCTGAGATCTTAAATTTGACAAAAGTGTACAGGCCGCTGCCGATAAAGGGGACAAGAAGAAATTGGCTCAAGAAAACAAGGCCCTTCGAGCACAGATCCAAAAAATGAACATAGCTGCTGAGAATCAGGAAAGGAACCGAAAGGATGAAAGACTCATAAGTGGTCTTAAGAGGAAAATAGCTGAGTGTGAGGATGATCTGGAAAAATCCGAGGGTAATTTGGCGAGGTCACGGGCACGGTTAGCGAAGAACGCAGAGGGACGAGCAGAGTTTGTCTGGCAATTGAAAAGGAAATATGAGGGAGAAGCCACTAATTTGAAGAAAAGGCTAACTACCCTCGAAAATGAAATGGCCAAACGAGCTAAGAACTTTAAAGTAGAAAGGGAACATTGTTATGCATTAATGTCCCAGCTAGAGGAAGATATGCAACAGTCTATTAGTCCTTTTTCAAGTCTGTATTTTTGTTTTTCTGTTAGAGCTCGTTAGTTCCCCTTTTCGAGTTTGTTGGTTTTTATGATTAAAATATGTAGGAGAAGCCGTTGTAATCGAGCTATTTTTTTTATTTTATGAAAATTTGAAAATCCCAAAAAATGTTTGTTTGTTTTATTTTTATCTTACAATTATTCCCAAAACTACGCTTGGTCTGATTCATGCGGCATCATGATATGTAGGCAATCCCCATAGGATTAGATCATAACCATGGAAAAAAGAGAAAGAAAAAAAAGAAAAAAGAAAGAAGGAAAAAAAAAGAAAAGAGAGAAAATAAGAAAAACCGGGGAAGAAAAACAATGTCAAAACAAGAGAGTGAAAATGAGTGAACCAAGCAAAGAAAAACAGAAATGAAAATAGAAAAAGAAAGGAGAGAATTTGAAAAAAAGGAAATTAGTGAAAGTCGGGATGACACAAGCAGCCGTTCAAATACATAATAAAAATGATTAACTGCTTAGGTGCATTGCATCCCCAACGTGCGGTTGCCTATCTATTAAGCTCTAATCACTAACAAGTTTGTTGTTGTCATCAAGTAGGCAGGTGGTTAGTTTGTTTGGCATTCTGGCAACTCACCCGTACAACACCAGGTCCAAAGACAAGTTGATCATGACTAACCAAGAACTGGATGCAAGTGTTATTGATCTGTCAAGAGAGGGGGAGGAGTCTGATGTTAATCTGAAGGAGGAGTTGTATAAGTTGAAAGACCATATGGCAGAGATGTACCAAGCATGGGTAAAGGGGAATCCACCACCATCCTACCCAGCCAACCCTGCTTTCGTCCCGCCGTTGCCTCATCCCAAGAACCTCCCACTTTTGATTCGTCTCCAGGCTTCCCCATTTACCACCATTACCAAGGCACCACTTCCCAAACACCACAAGAACCACCCAAACCAGTCACATACCCTCCTCCACCAACCACCCTTGTTTTCGTGGCACCCCTACCCGCTACACTCCACCGATCCTCCAGTGAGCCCTTATTCCCGACCCAGGATAACTAGTACTATCCCAAAAATCCTACTTTCAAGGCCCCAAAGCATTACTCGTACACTTCTCATTTTGATTTCCCAGGTGAGATTGAGAAACCACCTAATAACCTAGAGCAGGAGGACATGTTCAGGAAGGTAAGAAGCCTGGAACAATCGTTTAGAAACATGCAGTGATTGGGAGGCCAGGTGAGCATAGACTACAAAGATTTGTGTCTATTTCCCGATGTTCAGTTGTCTGTGGGATTTAAGATGCCGAATTTTGATCTATATGATAGGCACGGAGACCCGGTGGCCCACTTGAGGGGATTCTGCAGTAAAATGAGAGTAGCCGGTGGGAAATATGAGCTATTGATGGCATACTTTAGCCAGAGTCTGAGTGGCTTGGCATTGGAGTGGTACACTCGTCAGGATCGCAGCAGATGGTATACATGGGATGATATGGCCCAAGCATTTGCTTGTCATTTCCAATACAATATCGAGATTGTTCCAGATTGATTGTCTTTGACTAATATTGAGAAGAAGCCTAGTGAAAGTTTCAGAGAATATGGTTTTCGCTAGAGAGAACAGGCAGCAAGAATCAACCCTCCGATGGAGGAGAGCGAAATGATGGAGTACTTTTTGCAGGCTCTAGAGCCCACTTACTTTGGCCATCTAATATAGTCCATAGGCAAGTCTTTTAACGAGGTAGTGAAGATGGGTGGCATGGTGGAAGAAGGGCTTAAATCAACCAAAATCATGAGTTACTCGGCTATCAAGGCAATTACCCAAGCCATTCAGAACGGTACTGGGGGAGTTATTAGAAAGAAGAAGAAAGAAGACGTGGCAACAATTGATTTAGGATCGTGGTTTGGACCCAGGGGCCAGTCACACCATTATACCCAACCTCGACCCCCTCATCGAACCTACACCCAAACTTCATATAATCCACCCCAACACTACTTAGTCCCTCATATTTCTGTCCACCATGCCTAGACATATAATCAACATCCTACCTACGCGCAATGGCATGCCCCAACCCCACAAAACACCTACCTAACTCCACAAAATGCTTACCCACCCCCGCAAGCCTACCAAAACCCTGTCGGCCCAGGTTTCCGGCCCAATCCAGCATTCAAAAACGAAAGATTGCAATGGAAGAAAACCTTCACCCTATTGGGGGAGTCTTATACCAGTTTGTTCCATAGATTGAGGCAGTTGGATATGCTAAGGCCAATTGGGTCGAAATTGCCAAACCCTCATCCAAAGAATCTTGATTACTCTGTAAGCTGTGAATATTGTTTTGGTACTCCGGGGAATGATTCAGAGTAGTGCTGGCACTTGAAAAATGCGATCCAGGAGCTCATTGACACAAACCGGATTGAAGTCCAAACTCCAGAGGCACCCAACATCAACCAGAACCCATTTACAACCCATTAGGAAATGACATGATCGAGATAGTACACAAAGGGGGGGGGGGAACCCAAGAAGCCTTCACAATCTGTTATGATAATTCGGTCCAGCGAGGTCAAGCCAGTCAAAAACAATGGGTGAAGGATCAGTGAACAAGTTGGCCTAGAAAATGGTGAACCAACTGTGGTAGTCAAGGAAGGATCCCAAGTGATGTTGCCGAAAAGCAAGAAAAGTCAAAAGTGGTTGTGCTAGGAGTGGCAAACAAGCCTATCATAGTTGTAGAGGGTGCCCGTATGGATCCCGTCATCATTAAGCCTGTAACCCATTTGCCGGTAATCAGCACCAAGACCACCCCATGGAACTATGAATAGGTGATAGTGACCTATAAGGGAAAGGAAGTGAAAGAAGAAGTCAATGAGGCCCAGGGATTAACTCGTTCGGGGAGATGCTTTGCCTCGAAAGAGTTAAGAAAAGCTAAAACATCCAGAGATAATCCAGTCCTAGTAAACAAAGCAGTGATTGAAGAAGAGGCAGAGGAGTTTCTGAGAAAAATGAAGGTACAAGATTATTCCATCGTGGAGCAATTGAGAAAGACGCCTGCTCAAATATCCTTGCTGTCATTGTTGATCCACCTAGACGAGCATCGTCGGGCCTTGATGAAAATTCTGAACGAAGCTCATGTCCCCGACAAAATTTTAGTGAACCATTTGGAAAAGATCGCCAAAAAAATATTTAAGGTGAGCAGGGTCACCTTCTCGGATGATGAGTTGCCGGTGGAAGGTACTAAGCACATCAAAGCTCTCTACCTTACGGTAAAATGTGAAGATTTTGTGGTCACCAGGGTGTTAGTAGACAATGGTTCCAGTGCAAACATTTATCCTCTCTCTACTCTGAACAAGTTGAAAGTTGATGATGAGAGGATTCACAAGAATAGCATCTGCGTTCTAGGTTTTGATGGTGGAGGGAAATATTTATTTGGTGATATAGTGCTCGAGTTGACAATAGGATCGGTGGAATTCACCATAGAGTTCCAGGTACTAGACGTGGCCGTCTCCTACAATTTGCTGTTAGGTCGACCTTGGATTCATGCCGCCGAAGCAGTACCATCCACTCTACATCAGATAGTCAAGTTCGAATGAGATAGACAGGAGATCGTCGTGCATGGCGAGGATACTTTGTGTGCTCACAATTATGCCTCTGTCCCGTTCATTGAGGCTGAAGATGACAAAGGGCCTTGGGTATATCAAGTTTTTGAAACAATGTCGGTCGAGAAGGTTCCAGAAGGGAAATATGTTCCAACTCCAAATATAGCCTCCGCATCAGTCATGGTGGCCGTTGAAATGCTAAAGAATGGCTTTGTGCCGGTAAAGGTCTGGGTGCATCTTTGTAGGGTATCATATAGCCAGTGTCCCTCCCTAAAAATTTGGGTACTTTCGGTCTTGGATTCAAACCTATAGCGGCAGATGTGAAAAGGGCTAAAAGGATGAAATAGAAGGCGTAGGCACTTCCATAGCATGTTTCGCATCTCTCCAGGTCTTTTGTCAAGCCCGGTGCCAGGAAATTCCCAATGACGATAGTTCCAAGTTCTGTGGTTGACATTGATGATGAGTTAATTGAAAGGTTCCAGAGGTTATTTGATAATGTGAACATGGTAGAAGTTGGAGAAGGTTCTAACAAAGCGGACGTGTAGTTCGTCGGGCCGAATGTAAAGCTTAACAATTGGAAGACTACTCCTCTCCCTACCCGGAAGGAGTCTTGGTATTTTGTTTTGTTTTCCTTTCTATCTGGGTCATACCAGGGTTGTGACCTAGACTTTTATTTTCCGCTAGTTGATGTACAAACCCTGTTATCCTTTATTTTCAATGAAATGCAATTTCCCTTTTTCATCATTCCTGATAGTTTTTGTTTTTCTTTTATTATCTGTAGAGTTGTTTTTATGCTGGTTTCAATGACATGACATGCATGAGGAATATTCGGCCCAGTCTTAAAAGTCAATATAATTCGGAAATAGTAGTCCAGGAAATAGAGTGCGATGATGAATTAGAATATGATGAGGATGAGGCCTTTGAAGAGATTAGTAAGGAACTAAGTTATTTTGAAGAAAAACCCAAGCCTAATCTGAATGAAACGGAAGCAATCAATCTAGGGGACCCAGATAATGTTAGGGAAACTAAGATAACTGTCCATCTTGAACTGTAAATCAGGGAAGAAATAACTAAAGCATTGTTTGAGTATAAGAATATTTTTGCATGGTCGTATGATGACATGCCAGGCTTGAGTACCGATTTGGTGGTCCACAAATTGCCAATTGAGCCAACATTCCCTCCCGTTAAGCAGAAGTTGAGAAAGTTCAAAACTGACATGAGTGTGAAGATTAAAGAAGAAGTCACAAAGAAGCTTGATGCAAAGGTCATTCGAGTCACGCGATATCCCATGTGGTTAGCCAATTGTTTATCGTGAAAATGGTAACGACAATTAAATTTGTAAATGGGTTTCTAAAAATACGTGATCTATAACCGAGCTAGTTGTTAAAGCAGTTGATGCTAACAAGATGGAGTTCGAAGATGAAATGCACGTTAACATGGGGTAGTAATCAAACTGAAGGGGCCTGTTGCCCGGATGCGGACTTGATCGATGGGGACCTCGGGGTCGTGATTCGAGTCAAGCTCTAGCTGTCGGGGGCAATCGGAGATAGGATACCAGTCAAAGATACAATTAGATAAGGCTCTTTTCGGCGATGGATATGAAAATGGTTTTGGGCCAGTACCAAGTGATAAACAAAGAACAAACAAGTAAGTAATCGAAGATAAATGGCTTCGAGCCAATGGGGACAAGCAATTTAGAAAGGAAAAGAGAGAGAAGATATTATAGCACTTGAGCAGGATAATTAGAGCTCTCTTTACAAGGCGTTAGTGGCCCCCCTTTTATAGAAAGGGGAAGCTCAAACTTAGTACAAAATACGTTGTGTGATGAAAGAGAATGGGATGTGACAGTTATTTAGCTTTATGTCGTACGTGAGCTGATGTCGAGCCGCTCGAATAGACTTGATTGACCTCAGGCGCATTCCTCGAGAGATTTTGGCTTTCGTCGGGGCTCTGGCCGATATTATCCTTGGCAAAGAATCGATAAACCTTGAGGGAAGCGACTGACTCGAGATCCTGTGCCTCCACGATCACCCTTCGGAATATTATGTCAAGGGGAAATCGGCCCCCCAAATTTTACCGCACACAGATAGTCTCCGCATTTCTTAGAGGGAAGTGATAAGAAATGATATTGACATACTATTTCCCGGTCTCCTATAACGGCGTCATGCCGACGGTGTAGCCCTCCTTTTACAAGTATTCAGGCTTTTCGCTTCTTCGTGATCACCCGAAATGTTACGACTCTTCGTTCTTCGGAGTTGTGACATTGCTATCGGTCCAGCTTCTATGAACGCACTAATTGCATCTGCTGTTACGTTTTTCGACGGCGGTAATGGTGCCATTAGCTACTTTGCCCTCCTTATAAATGGGGCTTCTTGTGGATGGCTTTTTTATTCATGTCCCTTCGATACCTATCACTTCTTCCTTTCCTGCTGTCTTGAATCTCTGTCATCTTGCCATGTTTGAGGCCTGTGGCTTCATGATTTTATGCCATATGCGCCTTGACTCCTCTCTTGATCTCTTTTTGGTCGGACGAAGTTGTGTCGATGTGATGTTGCTGTTATTGTTATTGCTGTTATTGCTGTCGTCGTCATCTCGGGGCGATGATGTAGATGACTGATTCTTTTCGACCCCGGAAGACACTTTGGATTATGCAACACTGCTCAAGATGGGGCTTAGATTATACACCGCTGCTCACCCTCATCCGTCGGCTCGGTGTGTTACACCCTTTTTGGATTCCTGGGGGGTGTTGCGGCAGTTCCTGCTAGCTGTTGCCTTCCAGGCCGAGGAAACATCTCAAGAAGTGGTGTGGTGGGATTGATACTGGTGAGGTTCATGATAGCCAGATTTTTCATCTAGCCAATTGTTGTCTCCTTTCCTCACTTTTTTTTCCTTTTGAAGATGCCATTCTAAGGAATCGAGATGAGGTCCCCGAGGGCCTCAGACTTGGAAGATATTGTCTTTGAGGTCATATGCCTGAGGGGATGAAGACAGAGATGCCACATATCAAAAAATAGGCTAGACTCATAGGTTTCTGCTGTATGCATATTTTTGGATTTCTTCTACTTTTTATGTGAGAATCACCTTGCGGGCTCTTGTAATCATATGTAAGGACCCCTCGAAGGCTGTTGTTCATGAATTTTGATGAATACAAATATACTTTTGCTACTGCTTTCGATCTTGCCTTGCCTTTATGTGCCCTCATGCCCTTCGAGGCCTTTGAATGTCTTCCCCCGTTGTTGGCTGCTAATCCCGGGCTCGGATGCGAGTGTTTTTCCCGATCTTCTGCTAATTTATATGGCTCCTTTCCGAGCCTATCGTCATACCCTGGGCCGAGCCTAAGTTGATCTGATAGGCTCGGGCTGTGGGTCCCTTTGGACTGGATGTAGATAGCTTTTTAGAGCATATGTGATTGACTTCTGTTAAGGAGTTGCCTATACTCAGGTGTGGTCTCGAGCCTTCCTGAAGTTTTTGATTGATAAAAATGGCTTTGCATAAGGCCTTTTGTGAACTGACCCTGAGTAAGGCCAATAACTTCGGGCTGCCAGATCCTTATCGTGAAGGCACGTATAATGTCTTCAGACCTTGTAGTAACCTTTGAGAGGAGGCTTTCCCGAGGGATGGAGGGTTAGGGATGCTGATGACTTCTCGAAGGTGGTCTCCAGGTGGAGGCCTCCCTGTGTTTGGACCATCTTGACCAGCACCCGGAGCCTGTTTTACATGTATGTTAAAAACGACTATTTCTGCTAGCTGGCTTCATTCGGCAGAGGCCTCTGAGGCCGTGCGCCAATCTTGTGTTGGTGAGGGCATTGTTGGCCTTCTGGGGATTTGTCTTACTATGATGAAGGCCTCCGGGGTTGACTATTACCTTGATGCCAGAGATGGTGCTGATGGTTGGTGTCCTTGGTTAGTTTTGAATTGTTGTCGCTCTTCCCATATGCAATGTGAGGCCGTTTTAGCCTCCTCGGGGATCGTCGGGGCCTTCCATCTCTATGGTGGTGGTGGAGCGTGCCCTTAACAACTATTTATTTGGGTAAGGTAGAGACTGGGCTCGGGCAAATCGTTCCCCCTGGGTGTTAACTTCTGACACCACACCTTCGAAACCTGCGTTATTTGTTTGAAGAGATGAAAAGATGCACTTTAGGCGGTGCGTCTCGCACTTCGCTAGCTCTGCCTATAGCAATGGCAGATTTAGTATCCGTGCATCCCTTCCTCTACCGCATTTGTACGGGCATCGTTAGTGTCGGACGGTCCCTCAGGGGCGAGGCTATGCCCTCTCTGGGGGAGTCGTGGATTCCTAGGTGGGCAACGACGATAGTAAGATATGCACTTCATAATGCGATGAAGCTTTTATCGAGGCGATGTGGGTTCGTGATTCTGAGGAGAATTCATCGACCGAGCGGGACGTTCCTGAAGCCCTTGATTCCGGGATGGTGGTTCTTTTGGGCCAAGTAGGATTGGGCCAACGGGAATGCATTTGGCCGTCGAGTGGGCTTGCTGGTTTTACTTTGTGGTGAGTTTTAACATGATTCTTTTGTATCTCAGATCTTCCTTTTCTCGTCAGGTCTTCCTTATGTAGGACTCCGACAGACTCAGGTTTTGAGATGTTCCGCCAATAGGCTATACTTCAGGGAGGCCCTAGATGAGGGTAGGCCCCTTAGGCTTCTTGGCGAAGGGAAAGAGGGGTTGAGTTGGTGTTCTGCAGTGTGGGGCATATCGAAGCTTGTATTACGGAGGTCTTTCAATGAGGCAAGAGCCTTCTCATGGCAAGCGTTTCGCTTCTTCAACCTTGGGGGCGGAGCCGGTCGAGCCAGGAGTGCCTGTGAGTTTCAAATGTAGGTTCGAGCTTCGAGCTTTGGTCCAAGCAAGCATGATGGTGAAGCTGTAGTTTGATCCCTCCAAAGGCTCAGGTTGAGAAAAACCAGCACCCGAGCGGTGTGGTATGGAGCCGGTCCGAGGGCGATGAGGGAATGGCGACCTATTTAAAGGACATCTTTTGACAAGCCGGGTCAGAGCTAGCCTTTGAGGGACGCGTTCATCGTAGATCTTTGGGACGGGCACCGAAGGGGACCCATGCTAGGGGTTTTGCCCTCTTGTAAGAATTCGCCTGAACGAAGGTGGGCGAGCGTGACGCGCAGTTGCTTATAGCCGATGCTACGGAGAGCGAGGCTGGGGTTGATAAGCCATAATCTTTTTGAGGGAGAGCATAGACTTTGCCACCTTGTATTTGTTGTTTTATAGAGCATGCATGTAGATAGAGAGCCTATCTTCTCGGGTATATATAAAACGAGAGAAATCTTGAAGTTTTACCTCTTTTCTTGCATTTGCCTTTAGCCAGGCGGGCTGATTTCCGTATTATGGCAGGATCCTCGCAGGTCCGGAACTGATCGGGCAGGCTCGGAGGTTTTTATGTGTGATCCTTGACGTGAGCAGGTGTTGGGGCCTATGTGTTTTGTTTAGCAGTTTAGGCTTAGTCTTTGAGTAAGGCCTTGACTCGAGCTTGCTCGACTTTCAATCTCCCGTGCCCGTGTGGGTAGGTAGTGGTTGTTTTTATTTCTTGCCCTTGGGCATTCATCATTCCAAATACTTTGGGTCCAGTCCCCGAGTCGTGTTGCGACGGGCTTTAATTGACCCTCAAGTTCTTTTCTACCTGCGTGGGCGGACGACGGTGGCCCTTTGTCCTTTGGGTCGAAATGACCTTACAGATGGGTGTCCCGGAGACTCATTCGGCTAGCGATAGTGGAATTTATGTCGTGCCCTTAGGCACGTTTTAGTTTAGCCATTTTGGGTCCAGTCTCCGAGTCGCATTGCGATTCGAGCTTTAATTGACCCTTTTTGGTCGTCGAGACCTTTCAATATGTTGCCCGAAGGCTTGCATAGTTAACTATTTTGGATCCGATCTCCGAATCGGGTTACGATTCGAGCTTATTTTAATCGTCAAGTTGTCAATTTTTAGCTGGCGACAATGGTCTTACGCTATTTGGTCGTAGAGACCTTTAAATATGTGGCCTGAAGGCTTGCTTAGCTAGTGACAATGGATCTTATGCTGTTTTTGCCCATGGGCTTTTTTGTAGGATTTGTTTTCCGCTCGTTAAGGTCTTTTGAAATATTTTTGCCTAACCCGTCTTTAGTCTAGAAGAACCTCGATTTCAAGTCGTTGTCTGCGATGTTTTGAGCACCTCGGAAGGTTCATAGCTCGTAGGTCGAGTAGATCGACGCTTTTGCGATTTGGAGCCGACATGGTCGGATCTCGTTTTTGCCTATTGAGGGAAGCCTGTTTTAACCGGTTCTTTCCAAAGTATATTCGAAGTAGTGGCCTACAATTTTTGCGATAGTCGGGCATCCCCGAGTCGCCATTTTGACCGTAGTCATGTGTGTTTGGCCGTAGCCATTTTTGATCCCGAGTGATAGTTTAGGCGTCTACACCGAGGGTATGCCCTTTAGGGATTCTTACAAATGCGACGTATAGCCTAAACTTTGTTGAGATCTTATAGTTTGTTATGCATGTTGAGGTCTTATAGTTTGTTATGCCTGTTGAGGTCTTACAGTTTGTCATGCCTATTGAGGTCTTACAGTTTGTCATGCATGTTGAGGTCTTACATTTTATAGAATAGATCTGGTTACGCCGAGGCTGCCCGCTAGGGGTCTTACAGTTTCGGGTTTCCCAACATATGCCGATTAATGGTAGTCTCCGAGTCATCGAGATTGTTTAAGCTTGAAGACCGCTTATTGTGAGCTCGGAGTTGTTTTGTGGGGGCTTCATGAGCCCGGAGTTTCGACCCTGGGGTCGTGCGGGTGTTGAATTGACGACGCTAAGTCTCCGAGTATCTCGGGACACGTTTGGTGGAGAGGCTCTTGTCGAGAGTATACTGTTATTTTCCTTTTCGGAGAATGAGATGGTGGGAGATATTCTGTGATCCATTGGCGCAATACATGTATTGTTGTGTTGAGTCGATCTATATTAGGTCGAGTTTGGTTGTTTCGACGATTTTCATGTTGCCTTGCCTTACTCTGAGAAGGATTCTCTCTCTTTTTTCATGTAAAAAGGGTGTTTTTCTTTGATTGCCCGATACAATAATACATACTTCCGTTGGCGGGGGTCTGACTACATCGATCGTTTGTTCCGATACATCGTCTCCCTATAGGAACCTTGCTTGCCGTTCCCACAACCCCTTCGAATCGGGTATCTTCCTGGGGGAATGCTCCTCGCCTTTTGAAAGTCGGTCATAAGGGTGGCCTTGAGCAATTTGTGGAATTCCCCCTTAGGCAGCTCGCAGACGTTGCCTCATTAAAAACCTTGCCGGTAAAGTGCAATGGGTGCGCTTTCGGGATCTTGAGGTCTCCTGATAGCGTTAACGTTCCGGTGTCCCCGGCCGAGTGCCTGCATGAGGGTTAGTTTCTAATCTGAAATAAAACAAATGGAATGGCTGCACTTTGAAACGAGATATGCTGGTGGCGCCTTGAGATTTGGCTTATTATGACTGCCCGGGGGCGGATATGCGACGTGGCTTTCTGCTTTGTTTTGTCAAACCCGACCGGGGTCAAGACCCGATTCACTCGTTGTCTTATTCGAGAGTGGAGGTATGAGCACTGGTACCATGTTGTGTATTGCAAACATTTCCCTCGCCGCGTGTTGTTCCCCATAGACGATTTTGATCCTGTCCTTTATTGGGTATTTTATCATCTGGAGGGTGGATGGTACTGCTCTTATGCAATGTATCCACAGCCTCCCAAACAAGGAGTTATACCTCATATCTCCCTCGATGACATGGAATTTGGTATCTTGGGTTGTGCCGGCCACGGTAATCGGAAGGACGATTTCTCCTTTCATTGTTTCGCTCACCATATTGAACCCATTGAGGACCCGAGTGGTGGGCACAATTCATCCAAGCAATCCGAGCTGTTTTATCGCCCTTGACCTGATAATATTAGTCAAGCTACCTGGATCTATGAGTACATGTTTATCTGAAAAGAATTTACAAGAAAGGAGATTACCATGGCATCATTGTGGGGTTGCGACAGGGCCTCGATATCTTCTTCGCTGAATGTGAGGGCATCTTCGGGGATATATCCCCAAGTCCATTTTCCCCTGGTGATGGATATTTTTGTTCTTCTCATCACGGGTTCCTGCGGGGCATCAGCACCCCTATGATCATATAGATGACGTGTTGTGGCTCGTTTGCCTAGTTTTTCTTGATTACCTCCCTATCTCGGAATTGATTTTTGGCTCGGTCGCTTAGCAATTCTCGAAGGTGCCCTTTGTTGAGTAGCCAATCCACTTCTTCTCGTAGTTGATGGAAATCCTCGGTCCTGTGACCGTGCGTGTTGTGGAACTCACACACTAAGTTGTAATTTCTCTACGAAGGGTCCAACTGTATCGGTTTGGGCCACTTGGCGTCTCTGATTTTGCTGATAGCGAACACGATGTCTGATATATCGACGCCGAAGTTATATTCCGATAAGTAGGGCACGTTTGTCAGCACTATATTTCGATCGAACCTGGTTCTGTGGACGATCCCCCGAGGATCCTGTCCTCGATCTATCCTCCGATCATTGTGGGGCAAGTTGCGCCTCGGGGCATTCTTCAAGTCTTCGAGGTATGGTTGGTACCTTTCTTTGCTTGGCTTCGACTCTTTTGCTAGGAGTCTGTTTGGGTACACAAAGCCCAAATGATCTCCCATCTGCATCCTCAGCCCTGATCTTTGACTGATATCAGTTGTGAACGTCCGACCAGGTCACAACCGGATATTTGATTAGGTTCTACTTCAGCTACTTCGAAGCCACTGAGCTTCGTTCGTTCAGGCCTTGCGTGAAGGCCTGCGCTGCCCAGTCATCGTAGACTGGTGGCATCTCCATCCGTTCCATCTAGAACTAGGATACGAATTCCTGCAGCATCTCGTTCTCTCTCTGCTTGATTTTGAACACGTCGGATTTCCTTGTTGCTACCTTGATGTCTCCGGCATGTGCTTTTGCGAAGGAGTCTGCTAGTATGGCAAATGAATCTATGGAGTTGGGATCCAAGTTGTGATACCATATCATGGCCCCCTTTGAAAACGTTTCTCCGAATATTTTCAGTAATACAGACTCAATCTCATCATTCTTTATGTCATTGCCTTTTACTGCGTAGGTGTAGGCAGTGACGTGTTCGTTAGGGTCAGAGGTGCTATTGTACTTAGGAAGTTCCGTCATTCCGAACTATTTTGGGATGGGCTTTGGGGTCGCTTCCTCGGGGAACGGCATCTAAATGAACTTCTTTGAATCTAACCCCTTAAGGATCGGGGGCGCACCTCGGATCTGTTCGACCATAGAGTTGTAAGTCTCGACCTTTTTATCATTGGCTGCAATTATTCTCTCACCTGATTTGATCCTCTTGTTAAGGTCCCCGAGCATCTTTACTATGGCGGGGTCAACCACTGACCCGTTGTTGCTTGACCTATTGAGTACTCGCCCAGCGGGGGGAGCTGTCTCTGGTGCCGCTATGCTGGGGGTTATCGGGTGGCTTTGCAACTGAGTGATGGCCAGTTGTTGTGCCTGCAACATTTCAAAAATAACATGAAGACTAATTTTTTGTTCTTCCCAGGTAGGGGGGTTTTTGAGCTTCCTGTTGGTCGTCGTGTCGTATGATCCTATTGGTGTGAGAAGTTTCATCAACTTGTTGTGCATCCTGCAAATCTGCATCTGCTAGGATCGGTACGGGCGCAATATATGATTCTGTGGAGCTGCTCTAGCCGCCGGGATAACCACGCCATTTTCCCCGTGGTTTTCGATGTTGTCATTTTCAACTCTGTTTACCTAGGCAACATTTTGACCTGAAATCAAAGGATCTTGGACAATAAAAATGTGAAAGATAATGTGTATATGTACAATGAAACCAGCAAGAAAATAATTACTATTATTTTTAGCCCTACGGTGGGCGCCAAATTGTTTACCGTGAAAATGGTAACGACAATTAAATTTGTAAATGAGTTTCTAAAAATACGTGATCTATTCCCGAGCTAGTTGTTAAAGCAGTTAATGCTAACAATATGGAGTTCAAAGATGAAAAGCACGTTAAAATGGGGCAGTAATCAAACCAAAGGGGCATATTGCCCGGATACGGAACTGGTCGATGAGGACCTCGAGGTCGTGATTCGAGTCGAGCTCGAGCTGTCGGGGGCAATCGGGAATAGGACAGCAGTCAAAGATGCAATTAGATAAGGCTCTTTTTGGCCAATATTAAGCTATGTGCTGAAGAACAAGTAAAAATGCGATGGATATGAAGATGGTTTCGGGCCAGTACCAAGTGATAAACAAAGAACAAACAAGTAAGTAATCGAAGATAAATGGCTTCGAGACAATGGGGATAAGCAATTTAGAAAGGAAAAGAAAGAGAAGATATTATAGCACTTGAGTAGGATAATTGGAGCTCTCTTTACAAGGCGTTAGTGGCCCCCCATTTATAGAAAGGGGAAGCTCAAACTTAGTACAAAATACGTTGTGTGATGAAAGAGAATGGGATGTGACGGCTGGTTAGCTTTATGTTGTATGTGAGATGACGTCGAGCGGCTCGA
The DNA here is from genome assembly GCF_000715075.1 of Nicotiana tabacum. Classification (NCBI taxonomy): domain Eukaryota; kingdom Viridiplantae; phylum Streptophyta; class Magnoliopsida; order Solanales; family Solanaceae; genus Nicotiana; species Nicotiana tabacum. The sequence goes on along the minus strand of NC_134090.1, from coordinate 17,568,782 downwards.
ATAGACTTGATCGATGCCAGGCACATTCCTCAGGAGATTTTGGCGTTCGTCGGGGCTCTGACCAATATTTTCCTGGGCAAAGCATCGACAGACCTTGAGGGAAGCGACTGACTTGAGATCCCGTGCTTTCAGGATCACCCTGCAGAGTATTATGTCAAGGGGAAATCGGCCCCCCAGATTTCACCACACATACCAATGTTGTGCCTGTGCCAAAAAAGGATGGTAAGACCAGAGTGTGTGTTGATTACCGTGATTTCCACAAGGTAAGTCCAAAAGACAACTTCCCATTCCCGAATATCCACCTTTTGATTGATAATTGTGCCAAGCATGAGATTGGGTCTTTTGTGGATTGCTATGCGGGGTATCATCAGATTTTAATAGATGAGGAAGATGTAGAAAAGCCGGCGTTCATCACACCGTAGGGAACATATTGCTACCGGGTCATGCTTTTTGGTTTGAAACATGCTGGGGCAACTTACATGAGGGCAATGACAACTATATTCCATGACATGATACACAAGGAGATTGAGGTTTACGTGGATGATGTGATCATAAAGTCCAGGAAGCATTCTGACCACGTCAAAGATTTGAGAAAGTTTTTCTAAAGGCTCCGCAGGTACAATCTTAAGCTCAACCCTACAAAGTGCACATTTGGTGTTCCATCAGAGAAATTGTTAGGATTCATAGTCAGTCGGTGGGGCATTGAATTGGATCCATCAAAGATTAAAGCTATTCAGGAACTGTCACCGCCAAAGAACAAGACCGAGGTTATGAATCTGCTAGGGAGGCTGAACTACATCAACAGGTTTATCGCTCAGCTCACGACAACTTGTGAGCCCATCTTTAAGCTGCTAAAGAAGGATATTGCGGTCAAATGGACTGATGAGTGCCAAGAAGCGTTCGATAGGATCAAAGAGTATTTATCGAACCCACTTGTGTTGGTCCCGCCAGAACCCGGGAGACCTTTGATTTTGTATTTGACAGTCTTGGATAATTCATTTGGTTGTGTGTTGGGTCAACATGACATCACTGGCTGGAAAGAGCAAGCCATCTACTATCTCAGCAAGAAGTTCACATCTTGTGAGGTTAAGTATACTCCCCTTGAAAGGACATGTTATGCCCTGACTTAGGTAGCACAGAAGTTGAAGCATTATCTGTCATCCTACACTACTTACCTCATCTCTTGTCTGGATACTTTGGAGTATATTTTTCAGAAGCCCATGAACACAGGAAGGCTCTCAAAGTGGTAGATCTTGCTCACAGAGTTTGACATCGTATATGTGACTCGGAGGGCGATGAAAGCCCAAGCTCTGGCTGATCACTTGGCCGAGAATCTGGTGGTCGAAGAATATGAACCTTTGAAGACTTATTTTCCTGATGAAGAGGTAATGCACATTGATGAGGTCGAGAAGGAGAATCAAATCTCCGTGCACTTGGCATTGATGACATTTGCGCACAAAACTGGTACAATCTCACTCCATGGTGAGCCAATAAGCTTCATGTTGGTCGTCATGCTGCATGCTCCTATCGATGTGTGAGGTTTCATCGGCCTGCTGTGCGTCCTGTGAATCTGTGTCTGGTAAAACCGGTTCGAGCGCGTTATCGGGATTCTATGGTGGCACGCCGATGACTGGAACAGCTACACTGTTTTCCCCATGGTTTTCGAGGTCGTCGTTCTCGACTCTATTTACTGAGCCAGACATTTTGTCCTGAAATCAAAAGATCTTGGACAAGAAAAAGCGTGAAAGATAACTTGCGTTGTGTAATGAAACCAGCAAGAAAATAATCACTATTATTTTTAGCCCCACGGTGGGTGCCAAACTGTTTACCGTAAAAATGGTAATAACAATTAAATTTGTAAATGGGACTCTAAAAATATATGATCTATTTTTATGCTAGTTGTTAGAGCAGTTGATGCTAAATATGTGAAGTTTAATCAACAAAATACAAGCCAAAATGGGGTAGTAATCAAACCGAGGGGCTTGCTACCCGGGCCTTGGACTGGCCGATGAGGGGCCTCGAGGTCAATGCCTGGGCTCGAGCTCGAGCTATCGGGGATAATCGAGAAGGGAATAACAGTTAAGATATGATTAAAAAAGGCTCTTTGTGGCCAATATCAAGCAATAAAAGAAGAATAAGTATGAAAGCAATAAATGGAAAGAGTCGCCTCGAGCGAGTAAGTAGAGAGAAAAGAGAGAGAGACTTGTTATTGATATTGTGTAGAATGGTTGGAGCAACAGCAACCCCTTACAAAGTGTTGAGGATTCCCTTTATATAGGAGGGGAAATACAACATAGTACAGAATGCATTAATTGTAAAGACACAGAGATGGGACGGCTAGACGCGACGCCTCGATACAAGCTCTAGGTAGGCCGGCTCTGTCAGACTTAGCAGTGTGCCTTGGGAATTCCCCATTTTGCTCTAGCCTCGATCTTCGTCTTCTTTGAGTCAGGCCTCAACGAGCCTCGAGGGAGGGAACTCGGTTGCAACTCCATGTCCTCGGGGTCTCGAGACATTCTTCTGAAGTGACTTGGTAGCAAGAAATTAGGCCCTCTGATTTCGCCGCATATAATACTGGATAATGTCTGAGAAACCCAAAATGCAGTCTGAGGGTAAGTGGAAGAAGAGGGCACAGATAATGGCATGGTGATGGATGGCCCGAATGAAGGAGGAGGTATGGTAGCTGAAAATCCCCCTGCGGTGGAAGGCTCTGACCCGACGGCTACTACCCTTGGCTCTTCAGACTGGCCAGTGGAGATAGCGGCTTTACCTTTTGCTTTAGGGGTGTCCGGTCCTTTGGTTCTATACCAGGAGAAAGGATTTTTTGGCTTTGTATTTGTGTCATAAAGCTTCTTTTCAACTCCTTGGTCCTTGAAATACATGGTGAGGAAGTTGGGGTAGGGGTATGATCTTTCTTCCTTTCCAATTGCCTTTGTGATGTGATAGTACATGAGGTTCCCCACATTAATCCGCCATCTGAATTGCACACAATGTCCGCACCATGGCCCTTTGTTGCTTGGGGTATGGATGTCATCGGACCAATTGAGCCAGCGGCATCCAATGGGCACAGATTCATTATGGTGGCCATTGACTCTTTCACTAAGTGGGTTAAAGCTAAAACTTTCAAATCTATGGCCAAGAAGGCAGTGGTCGATTTTGTTCATTCAAATATCGTTTGTCGGTTCAGAATCCCAAAGGTGATCATCACAGATAACGGTGCTAATCTTAATAGTTATTTTAATGAAAGAAGTGTGTCAATAGTTTAAGATTACGCGTCGCAATTCCACCCCATACCTCCCCAAGGCGAATGGAGCAGTCGAGGCAGCCAACAAAAACATAAAGAAGATACTGCGGAAAATGGTGCAAGGTTCCAGGAAATGGCATGAGAAGTTGCCCTTTGCGTTGTTGGGTTATTGCACTACTATTTTCACTTCAATAGGTGCAAACCCGTACTTGTTGGTATATGGCACAGAAGCAGTAATACCCGTGGAAGTTGAAATTCCATCCCTTTGGATCGTTGCTGAAGCCGAAATTGATGATGATGAGTGGGTCAAAACCCCGTCTCGAGCAATTGAGTTTGATTGATGAGAAAAGATTGGCAGCAGTATGCCATGTCTAGTTGTATCAAAAGAAAATGGCAAGAGCATACAACAAGAAGGTCCGTCCCCGAAAATTTGAAGTGGGTTAGCAAGTATTGAAATGCATCCTTCCACATCAGGCTGAAGCAAAAGGCAAGTTCGCCCCAAATTGGTAGGGGTCGTTCATCGTAACGAGAGTGTTGTCCAACAGTGCTTTGTATTTAACAAATATAGAAGGCAAATGTGTAGATATGTCTATCAATTCTGATGCAGTCAAAAGATATTATGTATGATTTCTTTGGTTTAAATTGTGTTTGCTTGTACTTGGCATGTTTTGAAGATTGGAATGACGAAGGCATTTTGTTCTGCTATCTAAACACTTTATCCATTGTTACCCCTTTGAGCCTTATTTATTTCTTTTCATACCCCTCTTTTGGAATCAGTAGCGAAATTCAGAAACACGAACGCAAAAAGTAAGTAAAGGAGAAGAGATAAAAGAGAAGAGAAAAGAGAAAGAAAAGAATGGAAAGTGTAAAAACAAGAGGAAAAGAAAGAAGAAGAAAAAAAAAGAAAAAAAAAGAAAAAGATAGAAAGAAAAGAAAAGAGAAAAATCACAACAAACAAAGTGATTCCTATATCATGAACTACGTTCGACCTGATTCCTTCTAAGGATACGTAGGCAGCCTCACGATTCAGTCCCATCAAAATAAAATTCCAAAAGTCCCCAAGCAAAGAAACTGGGGCAGAAAGTTGTAGTTGTTGTAAGAAATCTGATTCCAAAAGTTGTAATTTTGAAACTCATCCAAGTTGTTTTTGAGCCTCTATGATATCTTTTCTTTCTAACCCTGTCCAAAAGCCCACCTTACGGTCCAAAGAAAGACCTTCCGATCAGTCTTTGAGAGATGCCAAGTCAAGCAAGTAGAGGTGATTCATGTCAGTGGCAACGCTCTGTTCTGAGCAGGAAAAATGAAAAAAAAAATAAGAGAGTCTTATTGGTGAAAACCCTCACGGGCACCGTAAGGCGATGAGAAGCTGAGAGAAATCAAAATGAGAGAGTCTTATTGGTGAAAACTCTCACGGGCACCGTAAGGAGATAGGAAGCTGAAAGATGAACAAATAAGAGAGTCTTATTGGTGAAAACCCTCACGGGCACCGCAGGCCAAACAGGGTCAGTGTTTGGTGAAGAAATTGGGTTTTAGAGATCTCGGGGCATAAAGTATGACAACTGAAAGGCGATTGGTTGAATAGGCTGGGCTGATTAATCCAAAATGCATGTCATGATCATTGGTGCCAGCTGTTCTACTCAGATAAGTCTCTTTTCCTTTGCCCCTCTCAAACTGTCATCCAGTTTTGGATTTTCTTTTATTTCTAACTCTCAAAGTTATTGCATTTCATTTCTTTTGGGTTTATTTTTCTAAGGTTTTTCCAATGTCAGTTTTGTTTAAACAAGTAAGAAAGGATTTCAAAGCTTACTACCAACTTCCAAAATTGCACAAAGCAAAGTGTGGCCAAAACATACCAGATATAACATGATGTAAAGTGGGAAATAAGGTGTCAGTGAATGTTCCATTGGTCGAATGGCTTAGTAAACTTGTGGGAGATACAGAGGTTCAATTAGAAGGGTCAGAAATGTAAAACAACGGTTTGGGTGTAGAACACTCAGGTCATCCAGGGTCCTGCGGTTGAGGGTCAGTCAGAAAGCCAAACATTTCTTGGCCATTTCAAGGCAACCAGTCAAAGCAAAGCACGGCAGCGGAAGGCCACCTTCAACAAGAATGCCACAAACTAACCACCATATTTTTAAACTGACAAGATTTTTCTTTGATTGAAACAGAGGTAGAAAATTCCGTTTGTTTCGGAGAAACCCTCCGTAAGGAAAAGCAAGTACCGGATAGGTTCGATCGTAAATTCTCAGGACCCTCCTAGACAATGGGACCTAGTTAAAATTCAAAACATTCATGAGTAATGAGATCTAGCATATGCTCTACCTTGAGGAAATATAAGTTGGCTTTGAAGTTTCCATGCTTAGGATGAGATTCAGTTTGAAATTTTCAGGACCCTCCTGAATAACGGGACTTAGTTTAAGACATCCCTTAGATGCTGAGAATTAGCATAAGTTTAACCGTTATGAGGTTGAATTTAGCTCGAAAATCTTCACCTTTAAGATAAGATTTGATTTTAAATTTCAGGACCCTCCTGGATAATGGGATGTAGTTTTAAGACCTTCATAGATAATAAGATTTAGCGGAAGTCATACCTTTAGGAAATATATTTAGCTTTAAAATTGTCACGCTTAAGGTGATATTTAACTGGGAATTTTTAGGACCCTCCTGTATAATGGGATCTAGCTTTTAAATTCTTTGAGATTTTCTAGAAACAAACATTGGTTAACACTCACAGATGTTCCTAATATCAAACTGGGGCAAAAAAATTTCTTTTGTTTTGTCTATTTTCCTTGAAATTAGGTGCCCACTTGGAGAACAAGGGAAGACAACATGAGTTTCAAGGATAGAAAATAGTTAAAGTTCAAGTAATCAAGCACCCACCTGGAGAAATAAGGGAAGACAGTTCAAAGGAAAAGTAGTCGCAAGAGGAAATAGTTCGAGTTCAGCAATCAGGAGCCCACCTGGAGAACAAACAAAAAACAAATCAAGTTCTGAGGAAAAGCAGTTAGAGTTTTGGCAATCAGGCACCCACCTAGATAGCAAGGGAGTACGGTTAGAGTTTGGCAATTAGGTGCCCACCTAGAGAACAAAGGGAAAGCAATTCAAGTGTTGGTAATCAGAAGCCCACCTGGAGAACAAAGGAAAAAGCAATTCAAGTGTTGTTAATCAGGAACCTACCTGGAAAACAAAGGAAAAGCAATTCAAGTGTTGGTAATCAAGAGCCCACCTGGAGAACAAAGGGAAAGCAATTCAAGTATTGGTAATCAGGAGCCCACCTGGAGAACAAAGGGAAAAACAATTCAAGCGTTGGTAATCAGGAGCCCACCTGGAGAACAAAGGGAAAGCAATTCAAGCATTGGTAATCAGGAGCTCACCTGGAAAACAAAAGGAAAGGCAATTCAAGTGTTGGTAATCAGGAGCCCACCTAGAGAACAAAGGGAAAGCAATTCAAGTGTTGGTAATCAGGAGCCACCTGGAGAACAAAGGGAAAGCAATTCAAGTGTTGGTAATCAGGATCCCACCTGGAGAACAAAGGGAAGCAATTCAAGTTTCGAGGAAAACCAGTGCAAATGGTGGTAATCAGGAACCCACCTGGAGAACAACGGGAAAGCAGCAATGTTCAAAGGAAGATGGTTCAAGTTCAGCAATCAGGTGTCCGCATAGAGAACAAAGGGAAAGCACCTCAGAATACAATTAAAGTCAACAATAAAGGAATTTCACTCAGAGAGTACAAGTCAGCAGGGCAGCAGAACTGCAAGTTCAAGTTGAAGATATAGATAGGATTCTTGTAATTCATAGATCATAGTTAGTCTAGCTTCTTTTATTTTGTCTTGGTGTAAAAAGGAGTTCAGCAAGCAGCAGCAACAACAACAGTGAAATCACAACTTCCTAGTAGTCCCAGCTACCAAAACTTCCCGAACTACACTAACCTGATTCCTTTATAGCCAAGTATATGTAGACAACCTCGAAAGCAGGGTGCGGTCAAATCTTTCAAAAATGCTTCCCACGAAGTACCAAACGGGCAAAAATCGCTCGTATACGCTCACTTTATCTTTGCACGGAAACTCTTCGTGTTTCTGAGCAAAGAGGGGCAGTTATAAGCACGTGATTTTTGTCCTATGTTTAATTACTCCCATAAAATACAAGGAATACAATTTTTTCCATTTTTTACAATTTTATAGGATTTTGTGGAAATTTGTGCTAATTATTTGCATTTTCTGTGCATGTTTATTTTTATTAAAAAATCATGAAAAAGCCAAAAATAGCATGCATTGCATTTAGGTCATTTTTTATATTTTTAAGGTTAATTAGTCAATTATTTACTTTATTAAAATTGAAAATCAAAAATTGGTTTATCTTTTGCATTTTAGCCTTTTAATTCTAAATTAGTAATTTTTTCTTTTTAATTGAGGAGTAATTAATTTGTTCTAAATTTTATATTAGATAATTAGCTTAAAATGTGTAAGTTAATTTAATTCAAGGGTTTAATCTAGGTTTTAATTAATTTTAAAGGGAAAAAGGGAAAAATAAAAAATTTAAAAAAAAGAGCAAAAAGAGAGAATCAGAAATCAGTGTTGCTTAGCCCAAACCCCATTTATACCCAATTTGCCTGCCTAGTCCAACCAGCCCAATTTCTCAACCCGGTCCAGTCTCCAGCCTAACTAAAAGACCCTGTTTGAGCCCCTCCCATTTCAACCGTTGGATCAATAAGATCCAACGGACTGGAACTCACGCCCTCATGTATAAATCTGTCCGAACCGCCCCCCCCCCCCCAACTTCATCTCCCATTCCCGACTTACCCAAACCCTAATCAACTCTGCCGCCCCAAAATCACCTGCAACCCTTTGCCGGCGGCGTCACCCTACATAGCCCCAATCTGTCCCAAAATTACACCACAGAAACCTCTCCATCCCCTCATCCCAAATCCCCAACTCGTATCCTTCAAACCATCGTCAAGCTCCTCGAATTTCAAATCCAAAATCGGATCCCCCAAAACCCTAATTCACTCCAAACCCGCCCAAATTAACATCCTACAGTCCCCAGGCTTCCCCAAACCCAAAGCCCTTGATGATTTTCCCAAGCGAGCTCTAGAGTGCGGCAGAATTGGAATTTATGTTTTGACCTAATTTCTGTGAAAGATTTCCACTCATCAAGGCTCGAAGCTTGTCCTGATAGAACATTCCTAACTAAGGGTGTTCATTAGGGTAAGTTTCCGGCTTTGATGAAGCAGTTTGAGTGGCCATGTAGTTCGTCTGTTGTTTTTGGCTAATGCTTTCGTTTGGTCAGTCAGTCGTTTCTTCTTCTTCTCCTTGTTAATTAGTTACTTATTTCTATTTCTTCTTGTTTTTTCTTCTTCTTTTGTTAGTTCAAATCGATTTCTGTTTGTATTGTTAGATTTAAGTCATATTAGTTTATAGTAATATTAGCTTAATAATGTAGTTAGCAGTTTCCTTTTAGTACTTTTGATTTCATACTTGTCTATTGCTCCATTCTCCTTTTGTTTTGCTTCTTTAGAATTTTGATGCCAGGAGTTTCAAAACTTCATTGGTTTGTTTGTTTGTGGGTTGTGGTTTTTGGACTAGAAATTGGGCTTCATAGTTCAGAAGCCCGAAGGAAAGGGGGAAGGGTTTGAGCATACTGGGGTCTAGCCCAATTAGTGGTACTCTCTGAATAGGTTAATAATAGAGGTTTAAAGGGTATTTAGGGCATTTTTACTGAAAGAATCTTTTATTATTGCCTAGGAAAGTTCTAGGAAAGTGGGGAAAGGGGTTGGTTTAACAAACAAGCTAAACACTTGGGGGTCTGAAGTGAATTGATAAAAATTGGGGAAGGGGTAAATGATAGAATTGTGAAATCAATTCTGCTGAAAGTTTTTGATTAACACACTCTGCATCTAGAATTTCAGAATTATAAAAGAAAAGAAAAAATATAAAAAAGGTTATTTGATCAAGCATCATTCTAGGAAAAAGGATTCTGTGTTATGAGCTAAATTTTTTATTTCCATAAGAAAACTAGAAGAACTTCTACGAAAACTTTGAAATATAAAGAAGCTGAACTATGGCTTAAGTAGAGGAGCTGTGTTGTTGTTGTTGTTGGGTTTCTATTCTGCTGCTGACTTCTGGATTTTTATTTTTATTTTGTTGTATTCATGTACACGTCTCAAGCTCTGAAAATGCGAGAATAATTTGTTTGATTTGAAGATTGGAGACTCTTGGATTTTATTTCTTAATGCCCTTTTGTTCTTTCATTTGGATTGTAGTTTATTTCATTTGTTTAAATGTACTAAGAACTAATGTTGCGTATCACTTAGTCATAATGTGGGTTGGAAGAATAGAGCTGGTTTAGTGCTTCATGTGGGGTGTAATGGTCTTGCTATACTAGGAGATCATGCGTCTATGGACTGTGTTAAGGTTTGGATTGTATGTTAACTTTGTGTGCTGGTAGGAACAAGTGTTTTTGATTAAATCATGCTAAATATTAATGTCATTTAAGGATAGTTTGTATAGGCGCTGAACCATTTCATGCTTGGTTAAGATTAGTTGTATGTGCGAAATGACCATGACGTTGCTATTAATATAAACCATTCAAGTTCAGCTTGTAATCTAGATACCCATGTATTCTTGATATTCGAACTGCTGTATTATTTTTGCTGAAAGTGGGTTAAAGGGGGGAATTAAGTCTAAGAGGGCCTTTTGTTGAAGTTCTCGTTTGATTAAGGTTATTGGGCCAACTTTGGCCCACATCTTGTGATCTGTTGAAATCGTGTTCAAAAATATTTCATGGTTTTCTTTGGTTTGCTTTGGGGTTAATCTTGACTCATGCTGGGCTCATTTGCTCCAGTCTGTCAAGTTTGAATGTTGTATAGTGGAAATACTCATGTAATTTCTAAAATTTGATCTGGTTCGTTAAGTGTGGGCCTACCATCGGCCCATAAATTCCCTCCAGTAATTTAAGTGTCGAGTATGCTGTTTGGTGCCTTTTGTGATTAGCAATTCCAATTTAAGCTTTTAATTTAGATAAAATCAAACCTCCTTAATTCACCTTATAAATGCAATGACTCCTTCAGTTAGATTGAGGTGTGCCATATCAACAAAGCATATAATTCATGGCCCTCAAAAACTAAATCAAGACATCACTTGAGGAATTAGATGTGAGGCATGCAATAAGCAAATTAAATCATCTATGGCCCTCACAAATGTTAATTTAGACATTAAAAATGAATCTCGTAGTTTGCTTTAGGCGCGTTAATTATATAATTATCACGGGTACTAAAATTCGGGGGTACATTTCATGTAGCCCAGTTTTAATTTTCTAACGAGGTTAAATAGAACGTGTCGTGACTCACGGGTACATTTCATGTAGCGTGGCTTACGATGTGTTTTAAATAACCTTGAATTAATTCTTTAAATAAATAAAAGCGGTTTTAAAGTGTTAAAAATGCACATAAGTTTAAAAAAATTAAAATCAGATAAATAGGCCAATAATAATAGTTAAGCGACTGTGCTAGAACCACGGAACTCGAGAATGCGTAACACCTTCTCCCGGGTTAAACGAATTCCTTACCCAGATTTTTGTGTTTCGCAGGCATTAGTACTTAGTCAAATTTCCTCGATTTGGGATTTTAAACCGGTGACTTAGCACACCATGAATTCTCCCAAGTGGCGACTCTGAATATTAAATAAAATAATGTCGTTTCGATTGTCACTTAAATTGGAAAAAACTCCTTTACACCCTTCCGGGGTAGTAAAAAGAGGTGTGATAGACCCGCAGCCAGCAGAATCCCCTTCAGAGTATTTTACGCTATTTTTCATTTCTGTCCATCTTGTATTCCGGACAGCTACTGTATTTTATTTTATTCCCTAGTAAATGCTCAAACACTTGTGACACCGGGTTCTGGGATGATTATGGGGTATCTTGTATTAACTTCTTAACATTCATATTTGATTTGAAATGATTATCTTTTACTAGTGAAATTGAAGGAAAATCATAGTTTTCAAAATTATTAAAACGAGAATTAAATTAAGTATTTTGGTTGGCTTGCCTGACAGCGGTATCCGGCGCCATCACGACCCTTAGTGGAATTTGGATCGTGACAGCATGGTATCAGAGCACTAGGTTCCCTTAGGTCTCACGAGTCATGAGCGAGTCTAGTAGAGTCTTGCGGATCGGTACGGAGACGTCTATACTTATCTTCGAGTGGCTACGGGACTGTTAGGAGCACCTCCCTTCTTGATTCCTCATCGTGCGATTTGATTCCTTGAGGCTTATGCCCTTGTTTCCTTCCTGCTCAATCTTACGCGATGTGAACTGCTTGTTATAAATCAAGAATGGAAGAATTGTAAGGGTACTATAGATGTGGTGCAGGATGTTTCTCCTGGTATAGTTGGTTGGGCTATTGTCATCACCTTACGGAAGGATTTTTCTATTGTTTTGGCTCGGTAGTTGTGCTTCTAAGAGCTTGGAGGCTATGCACAGGTTGCTATGATGCTCACGATTGGTTATCGCACAGTATTGACTTGATGGTAGGATACTTCCCTATGTGTTGGGGCAGTGAATAATTTGAAAGGAAGTCTACTCAGTGCACGATTCAGAGATATGATATTTCATTTCTGGCGGAGGAAAAGCAACTGGCCTATGAATGTCCACATTTGGGGTGATGGAGTAACGAGACTTGGTATTTTCGAGCGTGGTGGAATTTTCATCTGCGATGTAGTGTCGTCATCCTCAATTGTATGTGTTAAGTTTGCTAGTGTTTTGGTCTTTTGAAATTTACCTTTGGGGTAAGATATTGTGAAATAATATTGAGAAACGACTGTTAGATATCGCGGGGTGCGGTGGTTCAGGATTGAATCAGTGTTTCTAATGTTGACGGCCCGAGAAAGATGATCTTCGGAAAGGTTTAAAGTTAGTAGCGATTTGGGGGTTCAAGTGCTACGAAGATAGATTTTATTTAAGGCAACAACTGAGCAGCAAAGGATGGGGAAGGACATATGGGGAGTGCTGGATGGTGGTTAAAATTTCTAGAAGTCCAGGTATAAGAAGCAAAGGTCGAGTAGTTGATTTAAAGGAGTGAGTTCCGCCAAAGTGGAAGAGTGGCGGAGTTGCATGTGGGTTTTGTGGTAGGATGACTACGCACCTTAAGGAGAGTTTGGAATGATTTGTGAATGTTAGTGATTGGTGATTGGGGTCTAGGGATGTAATTTGAAGTATTGGCTATTACGCAGCGGAAGATTGGATATGACAGAAGGGAGTTGCTTGATATGAAGGGGGATACAACATGACTTGGGATGGTAGGATATGGTCACACATTTAATTGATGTCCATGAGGAGTGAATAGTCTTGTGTAGCTGGTGAAGGAGCACGGGCTCAAGAGGGGTTATTAATGTCGTAGTGATTGTACCCCGTGCAGCGACGTTGGAAGATGTCAGAAAGTGATTTCCACAGGTGGGTTATTCCCTGTGAGCAGGTTAGCGGTCGTGTGGTTGGCGAAGCTTCTGCGAAGGATTTTACTGGCCATCCGGTAAGAGGTCAAATACGTGTTTATCGATGGGGATTCAGAGTGTTCGTGAAGTGCTAACAGAAGGATTTCAAGGAATTTGGTGGTTTGATTGCGCAAAGTCATGTCAATGGAAGAGAAAGAATCCTGGTGGGTTCCAGAGTTGTGTAATAGTGGCTTCAAGCTAAGTGGGAGAGTCCCACCGCCTACAGTTGGATTGCATGGTCATCTATTTATGAGATTTCCGATTATTAGCATATTAATGGGATATTTCAGCTAAGGGAGAGTAACATAAGAGGTGATTTGAGCAAAGGAATTGTTAAAGGTGTGCTATGGTTGGCCTTATTGTCTCATGTTCAGACTTGGGGAAGGATTCAGGATTTATGCCTTGAATAGATGCGGGTTTCAAGGGAAGTGATTATGCCGGGTGCTTCATCGATGGGGTATTCATGTGGTAGAGGATTCATGGAGTTGATTATATTCGGGGCCAAGTCAGAGCGAGGGTAAAGTGTGGGGCCTAATGAGTTCGAGCCTATAGGTGCGGTTAAGAATCAAGCTTTTGTAGCAGCTTATGAGAAGAGGCCCAGAATGTTCTATGATATTTGGACTTGTAGTGTAGCATTTGGAAAATAAATGAGAAAAGACTTCGGACTCGTAGATGGATTATTAGAATGGTCATACCAGTTGAGGATGCGAATGTGCGCACAAATGAGGTATGAAATGGTTCGTGGGATTTGAGATAGCATGGTCTAGTGATTCAAGGTCACTCGGGATGAGTGCGGATGGAGTGTGTTATGTGTTGAATGGATCTATTATTATTTCTAACTCAATCAAGGATAAATTGGAAGAAGATAGATTGGTTAGCCATAGTTGAATTGGCATATTGGTGGTAGTGATCAGTTCCTTCAGCGTGATCAAGTTATGCAAGTGATTTGTGGCGGTACGTGTGAGGCTTGTCGGCCGCCATAATTGATGTTATTCAGAAGTATTCTACTGTTACGGCCTATTATGAGTAGGCGGATCCGGGAAGGGCTATGGTGGCTTAGACCACTACTTAGAGATTTGCATGTTCTACGGTTATGAGAATTCACCTATATGTTGCTATGGTTCTCCTGAAATGAGTTAAGTGAAAAGTTTCTATATGATGAAGTATTAATCTATTAGTGGTTCCGGAGTTATGATGAAAATTTTGTTCTATCATATATTGGCACGTTGGGTGCAGTGAGCAGTATGAAATCTGAAAGTGAAGATCAAGGTTGAGGTTTGGTGTTGGCAAGAATGTCGCGAGCTCGGACGCAAGATAGGAGTTTGGGAGTTTAAGGTAAGTTGGCATTGTCTTCAGCGTCACCAGAGATCAGTGCCTTGTACAAGAGACTCCATGTATTGATTTGCGGATTCTTGATTTGCTTTATAGCATGGTATGGCCAGTGGTGAGGATGTGCAGACTTGTTATATAGTGCGGAAGGTCATGGGAGCGTGTCCCGTGGGAAGTTTGTATAAGTGTGGCATGTAGTCACTTGATTGATTGAAGAATTTAAACCAAGTATGAAGATAGTGGTGGTATCATTAATTTGAGAATTTATGCCTGGAGGGCACTCGGTTTATTGAGTTGTGGGCTATGGAGGATTACTCCGGTTATGATGGTTGATCTTGTGTGTTATGAGAAAATGGGGTTATTATAGACCCATGAAAGGTTATTAGCCTAGTTTGGTACGATCAGAAATTGACTTAAGGTCTGTAGATCGATTTAAATATGAATGTGGGCTCTGTATCAGGCAAGATATGTTTATTTTAGTATAGCACTCCTTATGGAGGAGTATTCGAACGTTGGATGTTATTTCGTCGTCGGCTATTGCATGTAGTGCTACATTGTGTTGTGTGAGTTGTGAGGTGGCTTGGGGAATTTCTTATGTGTTAAGGTTCTGCGTAGAGGTGATGTTAAATGAGAAAAATGGCTCTTGAGACTCAAATCGTATATCGCACCTCAGTGGTGCTTGAGTTGGTAGCTTATACCGCTATATGTCTCCCCAGGGATGGTATTATGCACTTAGCGTGCTTGTGACCGACATTCAGCATTTTGTTGTAATGAGCAATCTGGCTCGGTGTGTATCTCCTTATGTGAATTTTATGTGTGGATCGGGTGGCACGCCGCCATGGGTATGTTGTTTGGATCGGGTTGCGCACCGCAATAGTGTGATGTTGAGTACAGTTCCCCATATCTGTTTTTAAGTGTTTTGTTTCCTATTTTTCTGAGGAAAACTTGTCGCGCCCACTTTTTTCGCGAAATCGGGTTTATGACATTTGGGAGGACAACTCATTCCCTTTTGGGAATTGTTTTTTTTATTTGAAGAGTCGCCACCTAATGATTAAGTGCATTAGGACACTAGGAAGAATTTGTTTAGAAAAACCAGAGTTTGGGTAAGGGCTAGAAATTATCTCGAGGGGAAGGTGTTAGGCACCCCTCAAGATCCACTAGTGTGGTTCCCGGCCATGCTACAATTGTAACTTAAGTACAATCAATAAATAAGCAAATAAGGGTTTCGAATATGAGGGGTTGTCACATTGTGATTGCAAATAAGTTAAAGTTTGAAGAAACAAGGAAGCTGAAATTTGAGAAAAAAAAGTTTGAAATTTTGAAAGTAATAAAATAAACAAGTAAAGGGAAGGGGTCCAAGATTTATAAATAATATGGATCACATCAATGCAATAGCCGGTAATCACTCCTCAGAAGAGGGGTTACACGTGGTATTAGCGCACCGGTCATCATATCCATATCTACCCTTTCGCACCCCGTTAAGGTATTCAAACACGGAATGGTTTCGTTACTTATTGCATGCTAGTACCCGCCCCAATCCTATCAGTCCCGGAGGCATTTGGGACTACTAGTCCTAAAGAGAAGGGAGATTTGGGCTTTGTATGGTTTAAAAGGATAAAATTCTAAAGCGACAAACAAAAACACATAAGGCAGATATGGGAAACACATAACAATTTAAAAGGCTCAGACATGCCTTCTCACTTAAAGACAAATTGTTTAGCACGTCTTGCAGATACTGGTTATGGTCTGAATTAAACTTAAACCTTAAGGAGGCAGACTGGTCTATTACACATTTCAGATAAGAAACCGGAATTAGACCTGCCTGCTGGTTGGAATTAACAGAGTCTAATTTAATTAGCTAATTTACCTTATATCTTGCCTAGGTGAAACCTATAGGCATGATATCTAAATACGAGAGAAAGATACTGATTTCAGAAGCAGATTTATTAACAACATGAACATAAGTTCTGCAAGTAAGCAATGCTATTACAGATTTTAAACTTATAAGCAAGTTGAGGGATTCGGATAAGTTGCTTATTCCTATAGCCATGCTTTTTAAGTGTGACTGATTTTAACCTTTACGAAAATGCAAAAATCCTATAGGCATGGCATCTAAAAACGCTGATTTTTATTATTTAAGCCTATATATCATTTGCCTAGTGATGGATACGTATGCAGTATTCAGAAACCCTATAGACATACTTTCTATATGATAGGCAAAATGCAGAATCCTATAGTCATGTTCTCTATATGAGATGCCGAAATGCAAAAGCTATTGATATGATATATATGCAAAACTTATAGGTAGGATTTCTAAGATGCAAAACTGCAGAAGTTTATAGACAGGATTTCTATATGAAAATGTAGAAGTGCAGAACCTAAAACAGGATTACTATATGAAAATGTAGAAGTGCAGAACCTAAAACAGGATTTCAAAGATGCTAAAATGCAGAACTTGCCATGATTTACAGAAATAAAGACCTAATGAGCATGATATCTACCCTTATGCATACATGAGTACCCCTCCCCTTTCACTATAAGCCCCCATGAGTTATTACAAATTATTACAGCCTAGAATGAAGAGAAGAAAGTAAAAATTAAATCAGAAAGCTAAAATCCCAACCAAGGAGAGCCTGATTCAGACTTCTGTCTGAAGCATGAAGTAAATCAACTCCAAAGATCAAATTCCAAAGCCTTACTCCTATTTGGGATGTGTCAGAGTTTCCTAAGAGTCTCAAGTGGACTCCAGGCATTGCTTAAACTCAAATATATTGCAGAATTGGATTATAGAGTAGTGTGGAAGGGTCGGTCCTCAAATGTCCAAGTTCAGAGGGAGTTCAAGGTCCCAAATCAAGGCTCATAGGAATGGGGCAGAACTTAGAATCTAAGAGAGAGTGCAAGTGCATAGAGGGGATTTTGGGGAAGGCCAAGATAGGCTAGTGGTCATACCCAACAATTAGGAGTGTTGGCACACCCCTAACCAGCCTGTTAGCCACATTATTTGAGAGTTAGGATCCACTAAAGGATCGGGTCCAGACATGAGCAGCAATTTGGATACTGCCATGCCTGAACCTTAACTCAAACACATAGAAGGGAATAAGGGTATGGGGAATTCACACAGCAACAGATGCAAAGATAACAACATATTCAATATAGAACATAAACAACAAAGTAGACAAGATTGTTGAAACTGTAAATCAAACACATAAGGATGAAGTCAAAAGTTAAAATAGAACATACCAGTTTTAGGGAAATAAGAAGAGAAGAGCAGTAGTAAAGCCAAATTGCAAACACACAGCCAGAAAATTTCAAAAGAGAGTAGAGTGTTGAATTGAGAATGTAGGAGTATTGAAATTGAAAGTGTTCAATAAGTGTTGTGTAAGTGTTGAACTCAAGGTCTTAAAGAGTATTGCATAGGAGGTCCTCAAAAGTGCAGAAGGGTCGTGCCCTTTATAGTGCAGAAAGCAAGTAGAAATAGGTAAGAGAATAATTCAGAAAACAATTACACAAGTTCCCCTTCAATTAAGGGATTCTGATTTTAAACGGGTAAAGGATAATTAAGGAAAGAGTTTGATTAAGATCTTTTCCAAAGTAGCACAAGAAGGGTAAATACATAAAAGTTATTTAACGAAAGAGTTTGATAGCAACATGGTTTGTGCAAATAAGGAAATGCAATCAATCAATAGCCAGTAAAAAAATCAGAAATTGAGTTTTGGTATGAATGAATCCAACCAGAAAAGGTGAAGAAAGGTTTAATTAAAAAAAATTAGTAACAATCAATCGATCCTTATTAAAAGGAATTCTGAATCAATCACAAATCGGCAAAACCTTTTTTGAAGGAAGAATTCATCATATATAAAGTGCACAGACATGTGAATTAAGAAAGAGTTGTCATGCTAATTAGAAAAGCCTAGCATAGAATAGTTCAGAGTCAAAGAAGTTCAAGTTCAGTACAAAGACTCAAAACGAGTCTGAAAAACCTAGAGTTCCAAAATAGAACAGTAATCTCAAACACAAGATCGAAACTCGCCAAAAACCCCAAACCCTAGGGTTTGCAACTCGAGTCAGATACAGAGAAAAGAAAACAAATAACGGAAACAGGCTCAAAGGTCTTTTTCAGAGACTTATGAGGAAAAAAAATGTAATAGCAAGTTTGAAACAACAAAGTGAGAAAATTGTTTTGAAGCATAAAGAACACGTTTTAAGAAAGCTTGGAACTTAAACAAGTTTCAGAAGAGAAACGAGATAAAACAGTAGAGGAAACATGTTTAACAAAGAACTCAAACAAAGTCCAGAAGAAGGCAACTAAAAACCCAAAAGCTTAGTAGAAAATACAGTAAAGGAACATAGGGGTAAACGAACACATAAGATAAACATGTGAAAGCATGATATAGAAACCAGTAGAAGAAAGAACAGAGCACAATAGAAGAACATGCAAAATAAGGCAAACATAAAGATATAGGAGAAGAACATGCTAGGTAGAAAAAGAAAACATACAAACATAGCATAGACAGATACACACAAAGAAAAGAAGAGGAAGAGTTAGAGAAACATTTTGAAATTTTTTTAGAAACCCTAAATCGAAGAGAAACAAATTTTGAAAGAAAAAATTGGGGAAAACATTTTAAAACTCCAGTAGAGCACATATATAGCATAGATTTAAGAAAACAACTAGATAAAAACCTCAAATGGCTAGGGTTTCAGAGAAACCTTAGAAATGAGAAAGGCTTGGAAGCAAAGTCCGATCTTGAGTCGGATGAGTTAGAACCATGCTTGAAATGCTTTAGATGTGTCGGAGCAAGGCCGGAGAGGCTTCAAAAACATGGATCTGAGAGGATCTAAACGAACACCACTGAAGTCAGACCTCAAAGCTTCGAACCCTAGACGTTTGAGAGTGGAGGGAGGTGAGTACAGGCCATCCATGGCCTAAGAAGCCATGGATTGCAGTGAGGTTATGGTCAGAGAGGATGAGAGAGGCTAGGGTTCCAGGGAACCTTCGAGAGAGTTTGAGAGAGGAGAGTATTCAAAGGCGGATGAGAGATGGAAAGAGAGGATTAGGGTTGGTTCGGTGGATTCAAAATGGTAAGGGGTGATCGTGGTCGTTGATCAAAACGATCAACGGCCTGGATTAAAGGAAGAATGGGTGGGTTGGATAAATAGGTTAAGGGGTTGGGTTGAAATTGAAATTGGGCTGGTCCAATTGGGGGATAAATTTGAAATGTAATGGGGCTACAATTGAAACAAATGAGGCTAAAATTTACATAGCCAGTTTTTCCATTTTATTTTACAAAAATAGTAAAAATGATTTTGAAAATAAATTAAAAGTACTGAATCAATAAATAATATATAAATATTAATTTAAAAATATTGGAACTAATTTTATGATTATAAAAATGCTATTAAATATTAAAGTAGGCTAGAATTGCAATTATATGCAATTTAGCTTTAAAAATACCAAATAAATTTGTAAAAATATATAAAAATTACCTTAACTATATTTTGATATAAATATGGGAATAAAATAAATTATTTACCAAAATTGATGATTTTGGGAGTAATTATTGATTTTGTACTGCTAAAATGGACAATAAATTGGTTTTAAAAAATCTTTTAAAAATTGGAAAAAATACTAAAACACTTGGGCATGCTTATATATGCATACATATGTTATTTTGAAAGTATTTTGTATAAATGAAAAATATACATGGAAAAATGGGGTATCAGCACCAGCTCCTCTTTACCCGAGAAGGATGAAAGAGTTGTCGGGTAAAGATATACCAATTTTGACCGAACGAAATGACTTGAAGAATTTGACCGTGCTCTGGTTCCTGAGCTACCTACATATCCCTGGTCTTACAGGAATCAGGCCATATGTAGTTCAGGATCCATCGGCCGAATATGCTGACGGAGATTTTTCCAAGAACAGACGAGATATTCGGGTTGGGGTGGATGGTTATAGTCTAGTAGGGCTGCGGGAACTGGAGCGGGATCGCTCTTGCTGAGACAGTCGTTGCTAGTCGGTTTACCTGCAAATGAGTAATAAAAACATATATTGTGCATAATTTTAAACGTGATGCAAGTTCCCGTTGGACCATGAATGTTATCTTTGAATGGTTATGATGACGTCCTCAGACCATGACGTCCTAGGCCATGAAGCGTATAATAAAGGATTCGCAGGCCATGAAATGATGCTCTCGGGCTATGAGGATGATGCCTTTGAATAATGATATGCAAAAGATAAAATGGGGTCCTCGGGCCATGGCATGGCGTTCTCGGGCTATGAAAATGGTGCCTCCGAACAATGATGCCTTCGGACAATTTGGCGATCTTTCAGCCCATGAGATATAGAAGGAGGCGATCTTTTATCCAATGCAAAAATGTAAATGAGGTGGCATTATTTCAGCCGATGCAAGATGTAAATAGAAAGTGGCGATATTTCAGCCATGCAAAAATATAAACGAGGTGGCGGTATTTCAGCCGATGCAAGATGTAAATAGAAAGTGGCGATATTTCAGCCATGCAAGAAAAATAAAAGTGGCGATATTTCAGCCATGCAAGATGTAGATGAAGGTGGCGATCTTTCAGCCAAGCGAGACATAAAAAAAGTGGTGATATTTCAGCCACACGAGGCATAAAAAAGTGGCAATATTTTAGCCATGCAGGTGGAGACAGGGCTTAGTCTCGAAAGGCAGAGTGGTAGCCTTATGCAATGCAAGAAATGCAGGTGGAGACAGAGCTTAGTCCCGGAAGGCAGAATGGTAGCCTTATGCAATGCAAGAAATGCAGATGGAGACGAAGCTTAGTCTCAGAAGGCAGAATTGTAGCCTTATGCAATGCAGGAAATGCAGATGGAGACAGAGCTTAGTCTCGGAAGGCAGAATGGTAGCCTTATGCAATGCAGTGAAATGCAGATGGAGGTAGAGCTTAACCTCGGAAGGCAAAATGGTAGCCTTATGCAATGCAGAGAATGCAGATGGAGGTAGAGCTTAACCTCGGAAGGCAGAATGGTAGCCTTATGAAATGCAGATGGAGGTAGAGCCTAACCTCGGAAGGCAGAATGGTAGCCTTATGCAGGAAGTAAAAATGGCAAATGGCAATAGAGTTTTCTTAGCTGATAGCGGATTACAGTATCGTGATTGCTGGGGATATTGTGCCTGCTGGGGACACTGTTGTGCGGATAGCATCTATGAGCAAGTGCAACGGTTTGGAGAGTTGTATTCCTGAACTTTGTGAGTGAGCGTATAGTATATTTAATGATTTTGCAACTCAAGTGCATGTATCCAAAGAAAAATCGTGAGTTTGTAGAGGGGAAAAAGTTAGTTCGTATCCCCGCTAGCTTTGCTTGACCTGCTCGGCTTTGATCTGGTGATACTGTACGTATCATTGGGGTAGCATTGCTAAACAAGGCAATTTTAGTAATGAACATGCATGATTTAGTAAAAGCATAATATAAGTGCATAATTAAGAATAATTTTCTTTAGATGAACCGACGACTGCGACGTGGTTTAAGACATTGCAACTTCGCTTGCTTCGGAATTTTGAGGGTTCTCCTCAAAATTCTGCCCCAGTTTACTAGGTTGCTTCTCCTGACGGCTGTTAATGATAAATGGTTGGAATCGACTTCGGAATTTTGAGGGTCCTCCTCAAAATTATGCCCTAGTTTCCAATAACGGGGGAAATGGAAATTTTATTAAATTGTGACCGAACCCATAGGGATACCTGCATATCTACTCTTAAACGGGAATCAGGTCAGGCGTAGTTCAAATAACATCATAAAAGAAAGCATAAAGGTTACGCATAGTATCGTTTGACTGCGTCTGAATTGATCGTCTTTGGCCAAACTTCTCCGTCCATTTCTGCAAGTATGAGGGCTCCTTCTGTCAGAACCCGGTGAACCATGTACGGACCCTACCAGTTGGGAGAGAATTTCCCTTTGGCTTCCTCTTGATGCAGAAAAATTTTCTTTAACACCAGTTGCCGCGATGTGAATTATCTCGGCTTGACTCTTTTGTTGAAGGCTCTGGACATTCTGTTCTAATATAGCTGACCGTGACAAACTACATTCATTCTCTTTCCGTCTATAAGAGCTAGTTGCTCATAACAACTCTTCACCCATTCTGCGTCGTCGAGCTCTGCTTCCTGTATGATCCTTAAGGAAGGAATTTCTACCTCAGCGGGGTGTGACTGCTCTGTACTATATACCAACATGTAGGGAGTTTCCCCAGTTGATGTGCGGACTGTGGTGCGATATCCCAATAAAGCAAATGAGATCTTCTCGTGCCACTGCTTATGCTTCTGTATCATTTTCCTTAGTATCTTCTTGATATTCTTGTTGGCAGCTTCTACGGCTCCGTTCATCTGAGGTCTGTAAGTTGTAGAATTCTTGTGTTTGATTTTGAAGGTTTCACACGTGGATTTCATCAAATCACTGTTTAGGTTAGAGCCATTGTCAGTAATGATTGACTCTGGAATTCCGAACCGACACATGATGCGGTCACGGACAAAGTCTGCCACAACTTTCTTAGTCACTGCTTTGTATGATGTTGCTTCAACCCATTTGGTGAAATAATCAATTGCCACTAGAATGAACCTGTGCCCGTTTAATGTGGTGGACTCGATAGGTTCGATGACATCCATTACCCAAGTAGCGAACGGCCACGGTGAGCTTGTTGCATTAAGCTCATTTGGGGGCACTATCATCATGTCTGCATGTATCTGACAGCGATGACACTTTCGGACATACTAGACGCAGTCCATTTCCATAGTCACCCAAAAATAACCAGCCTAGAGTATCTTCTTGGCTAAGGCAAAATCGTTCATATGTGGACCGCAGGTCCCAGCATGGATTTCCTCTAGTAGCCTAGATGCTTCCCTTGCACCGACACACCTTAATAATCCCAAATCAGGAGTCCTCCTATACAAGATTCCTCTGTTGTGAAAGAAATTGTTAGATAACCTCCGAAGTGTGCGCTTCTGAGTGGGATTTGCGAGCTCTGGGTATTCTCCTTTTGCCAAGTATTCCTTGATATCATGAAACCAAGGTTTTCCGTCCGCTTCTTCCTCGACATGAGCATAGTAAGCTGGCTGATCATGAATCTTCACCGAAATATGACCTATGAAGTTTTTATCTAGATGCTGAATCATAGATTATAGGGTAGCCAATGCATCGGCAAACTCATTCTGGACTCTGGCAACATGCCGGAACTCTGTTTTTGTGAACCTCTTCCTCAACTCTTGTACATGATATAAATACGGGAGTATCTTGGAGTTCTTAGTTGCCCATTCTTCTCGGACCTGATGTATAAGCAAGTCTGAATCCCCGATCACTAGTAATTCCTGAATGTCCATGTCAATGACCATCTTAAGCCCTAAGATACAAGCTTTGTACTCGGCCATGTTGTTGGTGCACGGGAATTTGAGTTTGGCGGACACCGGATAATGCTAACCTATTTCTGATACTAGAACTGCTCCTATGCCAACTCCTTTGAAATTTGTTGCTCCGTCTAAAAACATTCTCCAACCATCATAGGATTCTTCAATGTCTTCTCCTATGAAGGATACCTCCTCGTCAGGAAAATACGTTTCTAGGGGTTCGTATTCTCCGTCCACGGGATTTTCAGCAAGATGATCCGCTAATGCCTATCCCTTGACTGCTTTCTATGTCACATAGACAATGTCAAATTCACTTAACAGAATCTGCCACTTGGCCAACTTACCAGTGGGCATAGGCTTTTGAAAGATGTACTTCAACGGATCCATTCTGAATATGAGGTATGTAGTGTAGGCGCAGAAATAGTGCCTCAACTTCTGGTCTACCCAAGTCAGAGCACAACAGGTGCGTTCCAACAGAGAATATCGGGCCTCGTATGGGGTGAACTTCTTGCTGAGATAATAGATGGCCTGCTCCTTCCTTTCTGTTTCATCATGTTGCCCCAGAACACAACTGAATGCTCCATCCAATACTGCAAGGTAGAGCAATAGAGGTCTGCCCGGCTCGGGCGGGACCAAGACTGGCGGTGTGAACAGGTACTCCTTGATTCTGTCGAAGGCTTTTTGACAGTCATCAGTCCATTTGGCAGCGGCGTCCTTCTTCAACATCTTAAATTGGCTCACAGATGACAGTAGATTGTGTTATGAACCGGCTGATGTAGTTAAGTCTTCCCAAGAAACTCATTACGTCCTTCTTGTTCTTTGGCGGTGGCAACTCTTGAATGGCTTTGACCTTTGACGGATCCAGTTCTATTCCTCGGCGACTCACAATGAACCTAAGTAGTTTTCAGGCAGGAACCCCGAATGCACATTTTGCGGGATTCAGCTTCAAGTTGTACCTTCTTAGTCTATTGAAGAACTTCCTCAAATCTTCCATGTGATCAGTGGCTTTCTTGGACTTGATGATGATGTCATATACATATACCTCGATCTCTTTGTGTATCGTATCATGGAAAATGGTAGTCATGGCCCTTATGTAGGTGGCCCCAACATTCTTTAACCCAAACGGCATCATCTTGTAACAATACATTCCCCACGGCGTAATGAAGGCCATTTTCTCAGTATCTTCTTCATCCATCCAGATCTGATGATACCCAGCAAAACAATCAACAAACGACTGCAGTTCGTGCTTGGCGCAATTGTTAATTAGAATGTGTATGTTTGGCAAAGAGAAGTCGTCTTTGGGACTGGCCCGGTTAAGGTCCTGGTAGTCGACACAGACTCTAACCTTCCCGTCCTTCTTTGGTACTGGCACGATGTTGGCTAACCATGTTGGATACTCTACTACTCTGAGAACCTTAGCTTTGACTTACTTGGTGACTTCTTTATTGATTTTCAAACTCATGTCAGGCTTGAACTTCCTGAGCTTTTGCTTTACCGGTAGGCATGTCGAATCAGTTGGCAGCTTGTGCGCCATAGTAGATGTACTTTAACCAGCCATGTCGTCATACGACCAGGTGAATATGTCCTCATATTCCTTCAGAAATTTTGTGTATCCTTCCTTTTCTGCCGGTGACAAATGAACGATGATCCGAGTTTCTTTGACATTTTCTGCATCTCCCAGGTTAACAATCTCGGTCTCGTCCAGGTTGGACTTAAGTCGGTTCTCAAAATCATCAACCTCTTTAACAACCTCTTTTGGTATATCATCTTCCTCTGAGTCCATTTGTCGCGTTGTCTCGTTACATGTCATAGTCGTTGGTTCATCAAGATAAGTAATAGTAATACTGTAAATAAAGTAAATAAGAGAAAGTAATAAGAGTAAGTTTCATAAGAAAAATCGAAATGCTTTGAAAAATTCCATAACTGTTTTGAACATTGAAGATCTTATTGCGAAATTAAAAGGTCAACTAGTAAAAATGAAAAATAGTGCATGATGCTTGTTCAGCCTTGCTACCCCGAGGATTTCCGGGCTCTAGTGGTTCTGATGGACCAATTGTTGAGGTGCGATCCTTGGCTCACGGCTTGTATGGAAGGGTCTTCCTCCCCTCCTCATCGAAAATGACATAGCAACCTATGTCATCCTCTTCCAAAAACAAATCCCTCATCTCTACCAGTGCTTCCTCTTCTTTTGACCCATATATAACATCAGCTGGCTGGAAAATCTGCTCCAAGTGAGGTATCGGATGCTTTAGTAGATAATAAGGCCCGCGCCATGGCGGCGACCATTAATTGAACTCTTTCCAGGTGTACTCGTATCCTAAACCGAAGGTGGTACCATGTTTCTTCAACTTGACAAGCTTAGCGATCCCTTGTAGGTTCTTGCCAAGTCCCTTGCCTGGCTCATATCCACACCAGTTCAATATGCTTTCGATTTTGTTGTCCCACCATTTATCCTTGTCAACGGCGTTGACTCGCTCGATGTGGTGATAGGTTTCTCCGCCTATCTTCCTTCTTCCTTCGATCGTTGGGATGGTCTAGCGACTGTATATGCGATTGCTACCGTCATTGTGGATGATCACCTCTTGGTGATTCCACTCAAATTTCACTACCTGATGTAGGGTTGATGCTACAGCTCCTGCGGCATGAATCCATGGTCGTCCCAAGAGCAAGTTGTAAGATGCTGGCACGTCTATTACTTGAAAGTCGACATCAAACCAAGTAGGCCCCATCTGTAAACACAGGCTGATTTCCCCAATAGTGAACTTTTGGGAACCGTTGAAGGCTTTGATGTTAATGGCCCCGTCTTAGATCTTATGCAGCCCTTTCCCTAATGTTCTGAGTGTTACCAGCGGACAAATGTTGAGGCTGGACCCTCCATCGATCAGGACCTTGGTGATAAAATAATCCTCGCATTGCACGGTGATGTGCAACGCCTTGTTATGGCTCAGCCCTTCTGGTGGCAACTCATCTTCATGGAAAGTGATCTTGTGACTCTCCAATACCTGCCCCACTATGTTTGCCATCTCTCCTCCAGTGATGTTGCTCGGTACATATGCCTCACTAAATAATTTTAACAGAACATTCTTATGTGCATCGGAACTTTGTAGCAAAGCTAGGATAGAGATCTGTGCTGGTGTTTTGTTCAGTTAATCAATGACTGATTTCTCTTTGGCTTGTATCTTCCTCCAGAGTTCATCGGGCCTAGTTACGGTGATGGTTGGCTATCCAGGGGACTACTTACTCGACTCAGCTAAATGCTCCGGAGTACAAACCCTACCAGTTCTTGTCATACCCTATGCTGCAACTGTTTCCCCGAATTTAGCTTTCCCTTTCCTTCTCTCCTCGGCTGTGTAATACCAAAGGATGGCCTTTGTGTGGAACGGTTTTAGGGTTGTCATTGCTACCGGAATGGGCACCCTTGCTTTGGAAGGTAATACAACAACCTCAAATGGTACAGGTGCCTTTGGGGACCCAAACTCAACCTCAATTGGTGTTGGCGACTTTGCAGGGGGTGGTGCTTCAAACTCAAGTGGTACAGACATATTCACCTCGGCGTCCCCAGAAGGCTGAATATGGACCACAATTGGGTTAAGGGTGACTATTGATTTCTTTGGCTCGTCACCTTCTGCGATTAATCTGATCGATCATTTGGGTTCCCAATCATCCTCTATCTCAATCATGTGAACGCCTCCACCCTTATGGTCTGGTAGAGGGTTGCTGTGGACGTTCGGGGCAGGTTCTTTTTCCACGATGATCTTGTTGTCAATCAAATCTTGGATCTTATCCTTCATAGAGCGGCACTCATCAATGATATTCCCTTTCATGCCGGAATGGTATGCATAAGTTTTGTTTGGGTTGACCCATTGGGAGGGGTTTTCGGGGGTTATGGCAAGGATAGGGGTGACATAACTAGCAGCTTTGAGCCGTTCATACAGCTGGTCAATTGGTTCGGCAATGACGGTATACTGTTTGGGAGGTCTGCGGTCGAAATTTGGTTGGGGTCTAGGAAAGTTTTGGCGAGGGAGAGGTTATTAATAGTGGGCTTGTTGGGTGTTGTAGGCTTGGTAGACGTGTGTGGGTTGGGAGTATCTAGGTAAAGTAGGTTGATATGTGGGTGGTGGAGGTGATTGGTAAGTAGGTGGTGGAGCTTGTTAAGAGGGCGGGGGTTCTTGGTAATTTGGGGTAGGTTTATATGTGAGTGGAGGCATCGGGTAGGCTTGGTATTTGATAGGGGATTTGGTTCTCTGTACAACCATCACGGCGCTCACGTCCCTTTTCTTGGACGTGCCACCAAACTGTAGAGCCTTGTTGGTAACCTGCAAAGCTTTAAGGTTTGTGAC
This sequence comes from Nicotiana tabacum, assembly GCF_000715075.1. NCBI lineage: Eukaryota > Viridiplantae > Streptophyta > Magnoliopsida > Solanales > Solanaceae > Nicotiana > Nicotiana tabacum. The sequence continues at coordinate 17,541,015 of NC_134090.1, read as the reverse complement.
CATGCCACTTTTGATACCTTCCTCGATCCTCTCCCCCAGCTTGATGATGTCGGAAAATTTATGGCTTTCAATCAGCATCAACCTTTCATAGTACTATGGGTCTTGAGCTCGGACAAAAAACCTGTTCATTTGTTCTTCTTCTAAAGTCGGTCTGACCTTAGCAGCTTCTGATCTCCAACGAGTGGCATACTCACGGAAAGTCTCCGTAGGTTTCTTCTTTAGATTCTGGATGTAGAACACATCTGGCGCATTCTCCGTGTTGAACCTGAACCTGTCCATGAGATCGGACGCCATACTTACCCAATTCGACCACTTCTTCGGGTCTTGGCTAATGTACCAAGACAGAGCATCGCCTTTCAGACTTCTCATAAAAAGCTTCACGCGAATCTTTTCGTCCTTCCCTACTCCGACCAGCTTGTCGCAATATGTCCTTAAATGGACTCTCGGATCCCCTGTACCATTAAACATTTCAAACTTAGGAGGTTTGTACCCCTCGTGCAGTTCAACATCCGGTTGTATGCAAAGATCTTCGTAGTTCAACCCTTCAATCCCCTTACTTCCTTCAACACCCTGAACCCGGCTAGTCAGCTTCTTGAGTTCTGCGGCCAGGCTCCTGATAAGGGAGTCTTTGTCATTAGACTCAGGTGTGCTTGATACGGGTGGAATAGAGTGTGTCATGGTTTCCACATAGATGGGGGTGTTATGGTGAGTGTGGAGATGATCATTTGCGAAGTTCAGTGGTTCAGAGATGAGTAGCGGGGTGTTGTTGGAAGTGTGGCAATTGTTATAGTGGTGATGGGGAGCGGGATGGTTTTGTGGTTTCGGGATGTTTTGTGGAGGTGTGGGGTTTTGAGTGTTAGGAAAGTTGACATCTGGGGTGGTGTGGGAAAACGACAAGTTTGCCAAATTCCGGACTTGATCAAGTTCCTCCTGAAATTTCAGCAGTTTCTGCTCGAGTTGGGATGCACCTTCTTTGGAGACATGAGTACCCTGAGTGATTTCTGTCACACCTCCTTTTCACTACCTACACCCCGCAAAGGGGCGTAAAGGAGTTTTTCCAATTAAAGGACAATCGGAACGGGATTTGATTATTAATTATTCAGAGTCGCCACTTGAGAGATTAATGGTGTCCCAAGTCACCGGTTGCATCCCGAACCGAGGAAAAATATGACTCTGTTAACAGTCCGCGAACCAGAAATCCGGGTAAGGAATTCTGTTAACCCGGGAGAAGGTGTTAGGCATTCCCGGGTTCCGTGGTTCTAGCACGGTCGCTTAACTGTTGTATTTGATTTTATCTGATTTTAATGCATGCTAGCTCATGTGCCTTTTATTAATTTTACACCGCTTTTATTATAATTATATTTTTTTTAAGAATTGTGACGTCATGAAAACGCGTTTCGAACCACGTCGCAATCAATGCACCCGTAGTTATCAACACATTTCGACTTCGTCGAGATTTGGATTTGAGTCGCATCAATGCGCACCCGAATTTTAAGAAGGTTATTTAATTAAATCGCGCCTAAAGATACTAACGTAATGTTATTTTGGGAAAAGCCATCAAGTTCGTTAAACGGCTATCCCAAATTCTAATTATTTCGATAATTATTTACTAAGGGCCCCACATTTATTTATTTTTGCGCGGTGAGGCTCGTCTCAATTTGTGAAACTCTTTTCAATCATTATTTATTTTCATAAGAATTACGATGTCGCGAAAACGTATTTCGAACCCCGTCACAATCAATGCGCCTGTGATTGTCAACACATTGATTTTGTCGAGATTTGGATTTGGGTCGCATCAATGCGCACCCGAGTTTTAGGAAGGTAATTTCAAATACGCGTCTAAAGCAACTACGCATCTTTCACATTATGCATTTCCGTTATTTAAGATTAAACATGAAGGAAATTAATCGAACCCATTTATTAGTCAAAAATGAATCCTATTCCAACAGAAAACTCGTCACCCCTAGCTCTTCTTCTAAATAATTCTACAATCATATATTACTTTACTTAGCCTATATAGAAAACCAAATACAATTTAACCATAACAAAACAGTATATTCACCCACAATTGGCATATAATATCCCTTAAACTACAAAACATGCTAAAATGCCTTGGTATTCAATTAACTGAAATGTTGTTTGAAGTGAAAACCCAAAATCTCATAACAACAATATAACAACCAAACAACAAACTCATAAGACCCAAATTCTACTTCATTACAAAAATCACACTCTCAACAAAAATACCACAACTTGAATCAAAATTATATATACATAAAGAAATACACACAAATAGAGGCCAACTCCTATATACATATAACATTGAACCAAAAACGATTTAGAAGTGGATATTTCAGTTGAAGATTTCTAACCTTTTGGTTGCATACAAAATTATGAGCTTCAGCTATGCTAACCGAAGCCAACAATGACATCGAACCAAGATCGCTAACCTCAACTCGAACAATGACCTCGACTCGTCCTCGGTTGTGAAATGAAGAAAAAGAAACTGAGACGAGGAGGCTGAACTTTTGGTTGGTTTAATCGAGGCTGGGCGACGTGAAGCTGGACGATGGGTTGAAAACGAAAGCAGCGGCGTTTGGACTTTGGATGTTCAGTGAAGGACGAGGCAGCAGCTACTCGTCGACTGCTAGGGATTGTCTGGAGAAGATGACTAACGGGGGGGTCGTTTTTGTGCTAGAGATCCATGCGCAGCTTTGCTGCTTTTCCTCCAAGCTTTTCCTCCATCTGTTAGCTCCAATGGAGAAGATAAACTCGTGGGGAAGGGGGGTCTGTTATTTCGTTCGACAACAAGCCATGGATGGCTGCTTCAAGCAAATGATGAACGAGGGGGTAGGGTTTTGTTTTGCACTGCTACAATGCTGCTGAACACTGGCTGTTACATGAAGAAGAAGAGCACCACAGTGGTGAGTCCGGGAAGACGATGATCGGGGGGGTTGTTCTTAGAGGTAGGGTCATTTTGGTTGCGCAGCTTTTGCTGCTTTCCAGCTTCCTCCTCTTTTGTTTTTTAGGCTTTTTTAATATATATAGGTCTAGGTTAGTAGTAGGGTTTTAGATTAAGGGGTATGGGCCTAGGAATTATGGGCTTGACACTTGTGGGCTAGGTCCAAAATTAGGACTAAAGATGGGTTGCCCGAGCCCAAGCTCTATTCTTTTGCCGCGAATGAGATTAAAAATACGCGCTCATTTATTAATTAGTCCTACTATAAAAATAGTTTATTAAAACAAAACTAACTCTTAAAACAAATCTATTTTTTTTTGTATTTTCAAACATTATATTAAAAATAAAAATACGATACTATTTTTATTATTATTTAGATTAAAATGACTACAAATATTAATGAACTTATTATTATATTATATTTTTTTATTGTAATTTTTTGTTTTCTTGTACTAAAATAAAGTAAAAGAGTCAAAATTACTTAAAATATCTATATTATGCCTAAATTAAATATTTTACGCTAATATACAAAAGATCTTGGGGAGGGTCAAAAATCACATGTCTACAGCTGCCCCTCTTTGACTGGAAACGTACAGAGTTTTCAGATAAAGACTGACTAGACAGGTTTTTGACCCGACCCTTATTTGGAGAGACTAAGACTAAGAGAAAAAGGGGATGTGACCGAGCTCTGGCATTTGAGCTGCCTACATATCCTTGGCTATAAAGGAATCAGGCCACGTGTAGTTCAGAAATGAGTGAGATGACGAGTATGCCGAGGTGGAGATCCGGTCGAGGCGCCGTTCCGTCGAGGTTCCGGTCTGCGGTCCCTGTTATTACATCAAAATCAAAAGATGAAAGAGACTAGCTAAGCCTATCGACTACGAGCTACAAGATTCCTATCTATAAGTCTTCTGAAGCTTGATCTTAAGTCTTGAATGGTTCTTCATGCAGACTTTAGATTTGAACCTTGACACTTGTTAGCTGCAGGTGCTAGCTCATTCTTCTACAGCTTTTGGGTCAGGACCGGTCATGTAGTGCTTGTGACCTCGACCATGTCTTGAGCAGCTCACATCCTTCATCAACTTCTGAATTGCATTCTGAATTGCATTCTTTTTTTCTTTTTCAGGTGGGCGCGTGATTGCTGAACCTGAACTGTCTTCCCTTGTTACTTGACACTATTTTCCCTTACACTTTGAACCATTTTCCCTGAAACTCGAACTGTTTTCCTTCGAAACTATCTTCCCTAGAAACTTTGAGTTGTTTTCCCTTGTTCTCCAGGTGGGCGCCTGATTTCTGAAACTTGAATTGTTTGTCTCTATTCTCCAGGCGGACTCCTGACTTCCGAAACATGAAATTGAATGTATCACCTCTGTTATTCAGGCGGGCTCCTGACTACTGAACTTGAACTGAATGTATTCCTCTATTATCCAGGCGGGCTCCTGACTTCATAAAAATAAACGAACCAAGAAAACTTTCTGCCCCAGTTTGGAAACTGGGTACATGTCACTTGATATTAATAAGAATTTGATTAAAACTTGACTTGAAATACCTATGTTATACAGACGGGATCCTGACTTCCGAAACTTGAATTGTATGCCTCTGTTCTTCAGGCGGGCTCCTGACTTCAAAAAGACAAAAAGTCGATTGAAAACTAAAATTTGAATTGTATCACCTCTGTTCTTCAGGCGGGCTCCTGATTGCTGAATTTGAAATTGAATGTATTCCTCTATTATCCAGGCGGGCTCCTGACTTCACAAAAATAGACAAAACAAAGAAAACTTTCTGCCCCAGTTTGGAAAACTGGTTGTTTGTTACCCCATACTAATAAGAACTAAAACTTGAATTGTGATAAAACTGAAATGCAACTTTTAAAAATTTAAAGACCACAATGTATCTTAAAATTTAAACTTTATCTTAGGTGAAAAATTCATCAGACTAAGATTTTCATCTTAGGAGAAAGATTCGACGGACTAAGATTTATCTTTATCTTAGGTGAAAAATTCATCAGACTAAGATTCTCATATTAGGTGAAAGATTCGACTGACTAAGGTTTTTGTCTTTATCTTAGGTGAAAAATTCATCAGACTAAGATTTTCATCTTAGGAGAAAGATTCAGCAGACTAAGATTTTTATCCTTTATCTTAGGTGAAAAATTCATCAGACTAAGATTTTCATCTTAGGAGAAAGATTCAACAAACTAAGATTTTTATCCTTACCTTAGGTGAAAAATTCATCAGACTAAGATTTTCATCTTAGGAGAAAGATTCAACAGACTAAGATTGTGACTCTTGGAGATAATTCATCAGACTAGGTCCATTTTGCGTGATCCGACTTTCTTAATTTTTCCAAAGTCCAACTTCCTTTCTTTTCAAATTCCGCCTTCCTTTCTTGTTCCCAAATTATGTCTTCCTTTCGTTTTTCCAACTTTTGCATTTATCTTAGGTGAAAGATTCATCAGACTAAGATTTTTATCTTAGGTGAAAAATTCAACAGACTAAGATTTCTTTATCTTAGGTGAAAGATTCAACAGACTAAGATTTCTTTATCTTAGGTGAAAAATGCATCAGACTAAGATTTCTTTTAACCATTTTCCTTCAAAATTTGTTTTATCTACCCACAAACTTGAATTATCTTCCTTCAGAACTGCTTCCCTAAAAACTGGTGTTGTCCTCCTTCAAAAACCACTTCCCTAAAAACTAGTGTTTCATTCCTCCAAAAATTACTTTTCTTAGAACCGATGTTTCTTTCCTGAAAACTATTTCCCTCTCTTTTTATCTTTTTAAAAACACTTGTATTGACCTTCATGTTCTTCAGATGGGTACCCGACTTCAAGAAAATTGTCAACACGACAGAAAATTTTCTGCCCCAGTTTGATAATCTTCCTGTAGCATATCTTTCTGCCATCAATAACATTTCTATGCCCCTGTTTCAAATCAAAGAAAATTCTGTCAGTTTAAAAGTGCGGTGGTTGGTTGTGGTACTCCCGCTGGGATGGCTTTCCTTTTCTCCTTTCCATGCTTTGCGTTCTCCGACCATCTTCGAAACTTGGCTGATAACTTCCGCCCTTCTTGACGACTATCTCTCAATTATTACTTCTAGTCTTCTTATCTGACCTCATATGTTTTCTGTGACAACTGATTCTTCTTGAAGGTCTTGCATGTTTACAGATTAACCACTTTCCCCGTCATCTGTGTCACTGAAATACCCTTTTTCCCCGTTCAATCCCAATACCCTCTATCTGTTGCATTATTCCTGAACCGACATCTACCAAACTTTGTTTTCATAAGGATCCCAAAGTATGTTGATTATTACCAGCTCGGTGCTCTTGTTATTTTTCCTGACTTGTGACCCCATTTTGTGCAATTGGAAAGCTGGTGGAAAATTTTGAAGTCATTCCTCACTTGTTACGGCCAAAAGACTCAAAAAGGGAAAATAAACAAAACAAAAGGAACAGAGTAAAGGACAATAGAAAGATATGATTCCTAACAAGAAAACCACACAGTAGAAACCTATCGGATGTGGATACCGACTCTAATGACCTTGACATGCACCTGCGACCTATTCTGTTAAGCAAATTTGATGTTCATCTCTTGTTCCTTTTTGCCATGAAACTGGGCTTCATTGCTCCGCTTATCCAACTTGATTCGCATTCCTTATTCGGTTTGTAGTGCCCCAGAAGGTTTTCACCATCAAACCTCTCTCATTTCGTTCTTTATCTCAACTTACTGTCACCTCAAGGTGCCCGTGAAGGTTTTCACTAATAAGACTCTCTCATTTTTTTATTTCTCTCAGCTTTCATCACCTTGCGATACCCATGAGGACTTTCATCAATAAGATTCTCTCATTTTCATTTTCCTTATTTGGACCGGAGTGTTGCCCCTGACATGAATTACCTTACCTGCTTGACTTGGCATTTCTCAAAGACTGATCAAAAGGTCTTTCTTTGGACCGTAATGTAGGCTTTTGAATGGGTTAGAAAGAAAGGGTATAAAAGACTCAAAACAATTTCAAAATGGGTTAAAATTACAACTTGCGGAATCCGACTTCTCACAACAACCACAATTCCTGCCCCAGTTTCTCGCTTGGGGACTTTTGGATTTTTGTTTTGGTGTGACTGAACCTCAGAGAGGCTGCCTACGTACCCTTTCGGGATCAAGTCAAACGTAGTTCACATCATAGAAACTACGTTGTTGCGATTTTCTTTCTCTCTCTTTCTTTTTCTTTTTTTTTTCTTTTTCCTTTCTTTTCTTCATTTTCTTTTTGTTTCTTTTCTTTTCTTTTCTTTTCTTCCCCTTTTCTTTTTTTTCTCTTTTCCTTTCTTCCTTTCTTTCTTTCTTTCTCCTTTTCCTTTCTTCCTTTTCCTTTTTTTTTCTTTTTCCTTCTTTTTCCATTAGCGTATCTCCGGCACTTGCATTTCTTTAATTGTGTCGTTGATTTCGAAAGAGGGGTATGAAAGAAGACAAATAAGGCTCAAAGAGGTTGACAAAAGGGTAACGTGTTTAGATAGCAGAACAAAACGCCTTCGTCATTTCAAACTTCAAAATATGCCAAATACAAACAAGTACAATCAGAATAAAGAAACCATACACATCATCTCTTGACCGCATCGGAATTGACGGCCATTTTCACACATTTTCCTTCTACATCTGTCAGATATAATGTGCCATTCGACAACACTCTTACTCTTATTACCACGACCGACCCCTTGTCAATTTGGCCAACATGCTTTTACGGGGATTTTTATATTTTACTTGCCCCGGTTTCACATGGTTCGGACGTCAAACAATCTCAAAATGTCCCAATCTGTTCTCATTTCCTCAAGTACCCCCATAGTTTCAAAAATGGTTTCATTGCTTCCCGACTAACATAGCTTTTAAAGATCCGACTGAGAATTATGCGTGCATGTCATGTCACTAGAACTAGCATTGGAAAAAAGACCAAACAAAAAGATAGAAAAGAACTAAACAAAGAAAAATGATTGGAAGTAACAAAGACCGGAATTTGCATTAAACAACGATGAAATAACTCGAATAACCAAACAAGCAAACAAACTGGAGTACAACCCTAGAATGAACCTGAAACAGCCATGGACAACACTAAACGAACCACTACGACTAAACAAGCTAGACAAAAATGAAAGGATAAGAGGGTTTGATCACAAGACAATATCCGGATTATAACCCTGCAAATAATCCGGACAACAGAAATGACAGCCAAATGGACCACCAAAGCTCCTCCCCAGCTGACTTGGGAATAGAGCGTCTTTCCAATTACAAGCACGACATCTTAGCCACTAAGCTTCGCATCCATATTGTCATGACCACTATCTGCTTCAGTATCTTCAACATCAGTCAACAAGTTCCCAAGAGTATTCTCATACCCCATGTCACCGGGCATCATCCCCACCAAGTATGCCTCCTCATGTAAGGGATGCAGCGTGATATTCTGGGTGCCACTGTCTTGAATCAAATTTTCCTGGATCATCCTTTCTATTTCTCTTTTCAAATCCCGACAATTTTCCATATTGTGCCCCAAAGCATTGGAGTGGTATTCACACCTTTTAGATGAGTCAAAGCTTCTCGCACGTCGGTCCACCTGATTTGGAGGAATGGGTGCAATCATGTCATGTTGTTTTAACTTCTCAAATAAGCTTGCATAGGATTCTCCTATTGGTGTAAAACTATCTTTCAACTTTTGTTCCCTTCTATACCCCTGGCTTGGATGTGGGTTACAAGGTAATTGAAAATTTTGCGGAGGTTGGTGGAGATTTTGTGATACTCGTGCTCGCTTTCTTGGGTGATTTGGTGGTGAGTATGAGGGGTTCGGAGGTGGATAGTAATGCTTAGGGGGGTCACGGAAAACCTGATGAGGCTGCACGTACCTTCGAGATGTTCTCCTAGGACCTCTTCTCGACCCTGATATCACCATGATTTCTTCATCCCTCTCATTCGTATTACCAGATTCAATTTGGACAGCTTGAGCTGCAGCTTTGAGAGTTGTTTGACTTATAATTCTGCCTGTCTTAAGACCGTTCTCCACCATTTCTCCCATTTTGATTGCTTCCGGGAAGGATTTACCCACTGCGGATGTCATGTATTGAAAATAATCTGGCTCTTGAGCCTGTAGAAAGACAGTGATTAACTCGTGGTCATCCATGGGTGGCTTAGCTCTAGCTGCCTGCTCTCTCCATTTGATGGCATATTCCCTGAAACTTTCAGTTGGTTTCTTTTTTAGGTTAGAAAAGGAAATGCGGTCTGGGGCGATGTCGATGTTGTATTGAAACTGTTTGACAAAGGCCCATGCCATGTCATCCCAGACGTACCAGCAAGATGTGTCTTGATCCAAAAACCATTCAGATGCTACTCCCGTGAGGCTTTCCCCAAAATAAGCTATAAGCAATTCCTCATTTCTTCCCACATCTCTCAATTGGTTGCAATACCTTTTCAGGTGGGATATGGGGTCTCCATGTCCATTGTACTTTTAAAATTTGGGGATCTTGAAGCCAGGCGGCAAGTGGACATCGGGGAACATGCATAGATCTCTGAAGGCAGCGCTCTTTTGTCCTGTCATTGCTTGCGTGTTTTTCAACCGTTGTTCTAATCTTTTCACTCTTTGGGTTATTTTTTCCTGTACCCTCTTTCGGGCAGTCTTCTCGATGTTTGCAGGAAGATCAAACGAGTACGAGTGGTACTCGGGATAGTGGTACTGTTCTTGCTGTGTAGCAAATTGTGACTCGTGACAAGGTTGTCCTTGGCCATTGGCCCAGGCTTGACGCATTTTGGTCATTTGTTGTTTCAGTTTTCTATTTTCCTCAACCACAGTAGACCTTTGTTGAACCCTCTGACCCTGAGTCTCTTGAGCACTCGTAACAGCTTCGATGTCAGTTATCATTTTTCCTCAGATCTTGTGTTTCCAGCTTACCACAACCGACCACCTCAACTTTCTTCACAATTCAAAACAAAACATGTTAGAATGGATTGGGTAGGTCATCATTATTCACAACATCTTTTCCCATTTTTTCAATTCTTCTTTTCCATTTTTTTTTTTGGTTGCGGTCGAATCCTATGTGGATTGCCTACGTATCGTGACCTCGCACGAATCAGACCAGGCGTAGTTCGTGCAAATAAAAGGTAAACGACAATAAAACATTTTTGGAATTTTCCATTTTCATAATAACGACAAAACTGACCAACTTAACGATGCGATATAGACTCGAAGATCAAACGACCCATATGCTCTAATCAAAAGGAATACAAACCTAAAAACAAAATGACAGATTCCTTCCCCTATATGCCAACTTTGACCCAAAATCCGAACGATATTCACTTGACCACTGACTCTTTTTCTTGTTTTTTTCAAAATTAAAATAACTCTTTTTTTTCAATTTTCCAACACCCGAGATTCAGAAACCGGTCAACATGCAGGTTCGGGGCAAATAAATGCACAGCACAAGAGAATGCATCAGGATGGTCTTTTCATTTCAGGTTGCTGGTCCTAGACGGACCCAACCCCTGTGTTGAGTCCCCTAAGTCAAAATGCAACGTGATGCAAATAAGCGTTCCTACTAGGGATCCGGCATAAAGTCATGTTATTCTATGTTCAAAACCTAGGTCAGTGTTCTAGACTGTGTACCCGAGCGGACAACTCGGATCGAGGAGGGGGCAACTTACCGGGAACCAAAAGGCCATCTGGCTTCGTAACTTGTCCGGCCTCTTTCTTATTTCAAGGTATGACACTAACAGAATAGGGAGTCTTAACCAGTAAGCACATCCCCGGAGGTGAAGAGAAAAGGGTGTCGGCACAGTTTATATACAGTTCAGATAATATCAAAGCGGTAACATTTAGCACATTCAGCACAAAGTATGTATGAAAATCAGATATAATTAAATACAACAATTTTTCTAAGCTTGAATTCTGAACCCTGAACCAGAGATTCTGGGTTCGGTCCCCAGTAGAGTCGCCAGAGCTGTCACACCTCCTTTTCACTACCTACACCCCGCAAAGGGGCGTAAAGGAGTTTTTCCAATTAAAGGACAATCGGAACGGGATTTGATTATTAATTATTCAGAGTCGCCACTTGAGAGATTAATGGTGTCCCAAGTCACCGGTTGCATCCCAAACCAAGGAAAAATATGACTCTGTTAACAGTCCGCGAACCAGAAATCCGGGTAAGGAATTCTGTTAACCTGGGAGAAGGTGTTAGGCATTCCCGGGTTCTGTGGTTCTAGCACGGTCGCTTAACTGTTGTATTTGATTTTATCTGATTTTAATGCATGCTAGTTCATGTGCCTTTTATTAATTTTACACCGCTTTTATTATAATTATATTTTTTTTTAAGAATTGCGATGTCATGAAAACGCGTTTCGAACCACGTCGCAATCAATGCACCCGTAGTTATCAACACATTTCGACTTCGTCGAGATTTGGATTTGAGTCGCATCAATGCGCACCCGAATTTTAAGAAGGTTATTTAATTAAATCGTGCCTAAAGATACTAACGTAATGTTATTTTGGGAAAAGCCATGAAGTTCGTTAAACGGCCATTCCAAATTCTAATTATTTCGATAATTATTTACTAAGGGCCCTACATTTATTTATTTTTGCGCGGTGAGGCTCGTCTCAATTTGTGAAACTCTTTTCTATCATTATTTATTTATATAAGAATTACGATGTCGCGAAAACGTGTTTCGAACCCCGTCAAAATCAATGCGCCCGTGAGTGTCAACACATCGATTTTGTCGAGATTTGGATTTGGGTCGTATCAATGCGCACCCGAGTTTTAGGAAGGTAATTTCAATTACGCGTCTAAAGCAACTACGCATCTTTCACATTATGCATTTCCGCTATTTAAGATTAAACATGAAGGAAATTAATCGAACCCATTTATTAGTCAAAAACGAATCCTATTCCAACAGAAAACTCGTCGCCCCTAGCTCTTCTTCTAAATAATTCTACAATCATATATTACTTTACTTAGCCTAAATAGAAAACTAAATACAATTTAACCATAACAAAACAGTATATTCACCCACAATTGGCATATAATATCCCTTAAACTACAAAACATGCTAAAATGCCTTGGTATTCAATTAACTGAAATGTTGTTTGAAGTGAAAACCCAAAATCTCATAACAACAATATAACAACCAAACAACAAACTCATAAGACCCAAATTCAACTTCATTACAAAAATCACACTCTCAACAAAAATACCACAACTTGAATCAAAATTATATATACATAAAGAAATACACACAAATAGAGGCCAACTCCTATATACATATAACATTGAACCAAAAATGATTTAGAAGTGGATATTTCAGTTGAAGATTTCTAACCTTTTGGTTGCATACAAAATTATGAGCTTCAGCTATGCTAACCGAAGCCAACAATGACATCGAACCAAGATCGCTAACCTCAACTCGAACAATGACCTCGACTCGTCCTCGGTTGTGAAATGAAGAAAAAGAAACAGAGACGAGGAGGCTGAACTTTTGGTTGGTTTAATGGAGGCTGGGCGACGTGAAGTTGGACGATGGGTTGAAGACGAAAGCAGCGGCGTTTGGACTTTGGATGTTCAGTGAAGGACGAGGCAGCAGCTACTCGTCGACTTAGGGATTGTCTGGAGAAGATGACTAACGGGGGGGGTCGTTTTTGTGCTAGAGATCCATGCGCAGCTTTGCTGCTTTTCCTCCAAGCTTTTCCTCCATCTGTTAGCTCCAATGGAGAAGATAAACTCGTGGGGAAGGGGGGTCTGTTATTTCGTTCGACAACAAGCCATGGATGGCTGCTTCAAGCAAATGATGAACGAGGGGGTAGGGTTTTGTTTTGCACTGCTACAACGCTGCTGAACACTGGCTGTTACATGAAGAAGAAGAGCACCACAGTGGTGAGTCCGGGAAGACGATGATCGGGGGGGTTGTTCTTAGAGGTAGGGTCGTTTTGGTTGCGCAGCTTTTGCTGCTTTCCAGCTTCCTCCTCTTTTGTTTTTAGGCTTTTTTAATATATATATATAGGTATAGGTTAGTAGTAGGGTTTTAGGTTAAGGGGTATGGGCCTATGAATTATGGGCGTAACACTTGTGGGCTAGGTCCAAAATTAGGACTAAAGATGGGTTGCCCGAGCCCAAGCTCTATTCTTTTACCGCGAATGAGATTAAAAATACGCGCCCATTTATTAATTAGTCCTACTATAAAAATAGTTTATTAAAACAAAACTAACCCTTAAAACAAATCTATTTTTTTTTTGTATTTTCAAACATTATATTAAAAATAAAAATACGATACTATTTTTATTATTATTTAGATTAAAATGACTACAAATATTAATGAACTTATTACTATATTATATATTTTTTGTTGTAATTTTTTGTTTTCTTGTACTAAAATAAAGTAAAAGAGTCAAAATTACTTAAAATATCTATATTATGCCTAAATTAAATATTTTACGCTAATATACAAAAGATCTTGGGGAGGGTCAAAAATTACATGTCTACAATTTCTACCCGTTCAACCGAGTTTTCCTTTCTGATGTTGCTCAAATCTTCCATTTTTCCCTTGTTCCTATTTCTGACGGGACTAGGAGGAGGAGTGGGTGGAGGGCCCTTGGATATTGTGGAGTATGATGACGATGCCAGAGTGCATGAACTAACCTTTGGGGAGGGGAATAAAACAAAAGTAAAAACAAAAAGGTAGCAAGTTAGTGCGGATTATAAGGAAAAGATGTTGCGATATTTAAACACATAGTACGAGAATATAAACCGTGTCCTAATTTGGGAGCCTCGTTGTGCCCGAGGTAGGCATAGAGACAAGCTGATTTAGAGAACTTATAATGCTAAATACCTCATTTTATTGATAAAGATAAGACGAGTCCCAAAACGACACTAAATTAGTAGAAGGTAAAATGTCACTAATGGCCATTGGCCTTATTACATTTAAAGCAAAAGAAAAGGAATCCTAACTACTTGGTCCCAGAAGGACCTTCCCCAGACTCGGCATCTTTGGCTCCATCGAACAGCTTCACCAGCTCACGAAGTCCCAGCAGCAAGTAGGCTCTGGCCAGGTGTCCACCTTCGTTTCCCTCAGCATTCTGGCAGTCCTCGATCCTTTTGAGAAACTTTCTTTCCAGCTCCACTAAACCCCGCTCCAAGTATCCTAATCGCTTGTTGTCACTGACAGCCATGTCTTTCCATTCTTCAATCAGTTTTTGGTTGGCTTCTTGTATCTCCCGGTGCTCGCTTTCACATTCCCGAATCCTCTTGCGCAGTTGGTTGTATTTGACCTATGCTTTTGTCCTTTCATCGATGATTCTGTGACCTCAAACAAACCCGAGTTGGCCCAGACCATTGTGATTACCTCCAACCAACCTGAATAGTATGGTGTGCAGCCAGCATGATATTTGTCGGGCTCGATAGTATTTTTCCCCATGATGATCTTGCAATGCCACATATGCTGAGCTTGGCACATATAAGGACTGTCATCAGCTTGGAAGTTGGCCTAGAAGTGACTCATCTTGTCGACCCTTGGTATAACCTATTTCCTACCAGCCTGTCTCATAACTCAGAGAGGGACATAAGGGTAGGTTCCTCTCAAACCGATCAGTATCAGAAATGGAGCGTCCCTGGATTGGGCGATGAACTCTTCAGTAGGGAACCACTTGAATATCCATTGTATTTGATCTCAGTTAGATTTTCAAACAACTCTACCCACCTCTTGGCATCTCCTAGCTGAGCAAACATGTTGGGCATGTAGTTCATTCGCCTTGGTTGATGGAAGGTTATATGATCATCCCAGTCTCTACGTTGAATCTCTTGCCGATATTCACCCTTTTGAAGATGCACCATGAGCCAGAGTTAAAGTAGCAAGTTGCATCCCTCGAAGTGTGAGTCTCCTTGTTGACACTTCTCGATGGATATGTCCTAATGACGTAAGTGCGAACTCATAAGGATAGGTATGGTAGGATTTGTTGTGACCGTACCTCTCGTACAAATAATCAAAGGGAATGTACGACTCCTTCAGGCAAGTTAAATCCGGATTCTTCTTTAGACCCATCATCTTGAGAAAAAGTCTACCTTTGCGATTCTCTGGCATTAACAAACCTAGAGTCTTCCATGGTATACCAGCCAGTCCTCATATTTCCTCTAGTAGGGGTGTCATCTCAATCTCCCCGAAGAAAAACACAGACCTATCACAATCCCAGAACAGGGTGGCAGCTTCAATAATTTTGTTGTTAGGTTGGATTTCCAGAAGGGAAGGTAAATTTCCAAGTATTTTCGGATGAGGGTCTGATCACTGGAATGAAGGTCTTCCCACCAATTTAGCAATTTCGGGTGGATGTTGGTGACCATGCCGAATCTGGGGACTTCGTGCCTCATTTCTGCAAAATAAAAGCGTTAGGCCCTTACCCCCGCCGGACTCAACTATTTAACTATCAATAATTGGCATAAGCAGCATTTAGTTCTCCAAATAAATGCACAGAACATGGTAATGTCTGTTTGGGTTCCAAGGAAACCCTAGTGGACTTTCGACAAGGCTATCTTAAAGAGTCATTATATAGACAACATAACTGACTCGGCTAGGTTTTGACAGTGATGCATGCACAATTAAATAGAGTAGGGTTTCTATGGGGTATTAGACTGGTACCCTTGAGCGAACAACTCAAGAGGGAAAGGCACGGAACCGTCGACTACACCGTTGATCGACTGGTTTTACCGCAAATACTTCTTTGCCAAATTTAGGGGATAATAATATTGGAAGGGCGCAACCACTCATTATAAGTGTTGCTATGGTATTTTGTTTGGCACGAGTGGAATATGATATTGAATATGCAGTTACAATAATTAAACAAATTGTCATGTATTTGCACATTCATAAGGTAATAATTACAATAATTGCTCAATATTACAACAGTATTAAAGGAAAGCAGTAAAAGAAAGCATTAAGAGAAATAAAGAGAAGAAACGAAGAGCCAAGTCAATTTTTGAACTAGGAGAGCAAAATAAATACTTAAAGGCATTAAAGACATTCAAGGAAGCATAAAGTCACAAATAGCATGAAATCGTAAAAGCCTTAAAGAAAACCCCAGCAGAGTCGCCATGCTGTCGCGCCCCCTTTTTCTCACGAAATCGGGTTTATGACATTTGGGAGGACAACTCGTGCCCTTTTGGGAATTGGTTTTTTTCTTATTTGAACAGTCGACAACTATTGATTAAGTGCATTAGGACACTAGGAAGAATTTGTTTAGAAAAACCAGAGTTTGGGTAAGGGCTAGAAATTATCTCGAGGGGAAGGTGTTAGGCACCCCTCAAGATCCACTAGTGTGGTTCCCGACCATGCTACAATTGTGACTTAAGTACAAACAATAAATAAGCAAATAAGAGTTTCAAATATGAGGGGTTGTCACATTGTGATTGCAAATAAGTTAAAGTTTGAAGAAACAAGGAAGCTGAAATTTGAGAAAAAAGAGTTTTGAAATTTTGAAAGTAATAAAATAAACAAGTAAAAGGAAGGGGGTCCTAGGTTTATAAATAATATGGATCACATCAATGCAATACCCAGTAATCACTCCTCAGAAGAGGGGTTACACGTAGTATTAGCGCACCGGTCATCATATCCATATCTATCATTTTCCACCCCATTGAGGTATTAAACATGGAATGGTTTCATTTACTTATTGTATGCTAGTACCCACCCCAATCCTATCAGTCCCGGAGGCATTTGGGACTACTAGTCCTAAAGGGAAGGGATATTTGGGCTTTGTATGGTTTAAAAGGATAAAATTCTAAAGCGACAAACAAAAACACATAAGGCAAATATGGGAAACACATAACAATTTAAAAGGCTCAGATAGGCCTCCTCACTTAAAGACAGATTGTTTAGCATGTCTTGTAGATACTGGTTATGGTCTGAATTAAACTTAAATGTTAAGGAGGCAGACTGGTCTATTACACATTTCAGATAAGAAACTGGAATCAGACCTGCCTGCTGGTTGGAATTAACAGAGTCTAATTTAATTAGCTAATTTACCTTATAGCTTGGCTAGGTGAAACCTATAGGCATGATATCTAAATACGAGAGAAAGATACTGATTTCAGAAGCAGATTTATTAACAGCAGGAACACAAGTTCTACAAGCGTTAAGCAATGCTATTACTGATTTAAACTTATAAGCAAGTTGAGGGATTCGAATTAGTTGCTTATTCTTGTAGGCATGCTTTCTAAGTGTGATTGATTTTAACCTTTACGAAAATGCAGAAATCCTATAGGCATGGCGTCTAAAACGCTGATTTTTATTATTTAAGCCTATATATTGTTTGCCTAGTGATGGATACGTATGCAGTATTCAGAAACCCTATAGACATGCTTTCTATATGATAGGCAAAATGCAGAATCCTATAGTCATGTTCTTTATATGAGATGCAGAAATGCAAAAGCTATTGATACGATATATATGTAGAACTTATAGGCAGGATTTCTAAGATGCAAAAGTGCAGAAGTTTATAGACAGGATTTCTACATGAAAATGTAGAAGTGCAGAACCTAAAACATGATTTCAAAAATGTCGAAATGCAGAACTTGCCATGATTTGCAGAAATAAAGAACTAATGAGCATGATATCTATCCTTATGCATACATGAGTACCCTTCCCCTTTCACTATAAGCCCCCATGAGTTATTACAAATTATTACAGCCTAGAATGAAGAGAAGAAAGTAAACATTACATCAGAAAGCTAAAATCCCAACCAAGGAGAGCCTGATTCAGACTTCTGTCTGAAGCATGAAGTAAACCAACTCCAAAGATCAAAATCCAAAGCCTTTCTCCTATTTGGGATGTGCCAAAGTTCCCTAAGAGTCTCAAGTAGACTCCAGGCAGTGCTTATACCCAAATACATTATAGAATTGGATTATAGTGTAGTATGGAAGGGTCGGCCCTCAAATGTCCAAGTTCAGAGGGAGATCAAGGTCCCAAAGCAAGGCTCATAGGAAGGGGGCAGAACTTAGAATCTAAGAGAGAGTGAAAGTGCATAGAGGGGATTTTGGGGAAGGCCAAGACAGGCTGGTGGTCATACCCAACAATTAGGAGTGCTGGCACACCCCTAACCAGTCCGTTAGCCACATTGTTTGGGAGTTAGGATCCATTAAAGGATTAGGTCCAGACATGAGGAGCAATTTGGATACTGCCATGCCTGAACCTTAACTCAAACACATAGAAGGGAATAAGGGTATGGGGAATTCACACAACAACAGATGCAAAGAGAACAGCATATTCAATACAGAACATAAACAGCAAAGTAGACAAGATTGTTGAAACTATAAAGCAAACACATAGGGATGAAGCCGAAAGTTAAATTAGAACATACCAGTTTCAGGGAAATAAGAAGAGAAGAGCAGTAGTAAAGCCAAATTGCAAACACACAGCCAGAAGATTTCAGAAGAGAGTAGAGTATTGAATTGAAAATGTAGGAGTATTGAAATTGAAAGTGTTCAATAAGTGTTGTGTAAGTGTTGAACTCAAGGTCTTAAAGAGTATTGAATTGGAAGTCCTCAAAAGTGCAGAAGGGTCGTGCCCTTTATAGTGCATAAAGCAAGTAGAAATAGGTAAGAGAATAATTCAGAAATCAATTACACAAGTTCCTCTTCAATTAAGGGATTCTGATTTTAAACAGTTAAAGGATAATTAAGGAAAGAGTTTGATCAAGATCTTTTCCAAAGTAGTACAAAAAGGGTAAATAATCAACAGCCAGTAAAAAATCAGAAATTGAGTTTTGGTATGAATTAATACAACCAGAAAAGGTGAAAAAAGGTTTAATTAAAGAAAAATCAGTAACAATCAATCGATCCTTATTAAAAGGAACTCTGAATCAATCACAAATCGGCAAAACCTTTTTTGAAGGAAGAATTCATCATATATAAAGTGCACAGACATGTGAATCAAGAAAGAGTTGTCATGCTAATTAGAAAAGCCTAGCATAGAAACGTTCAGAGTTAAAGAAGTTCGAGTTCAGTACAAAAACTCAAAACTAGTCTGAAAAACATAGAGTTCCAAAATAGAACCGTAGTCTCAAACATAAGATCGAAACTCGCCAAAAACCCCAAACCCTAGGGTTTTCAACTCGAGTCAGATACAGAGAAAAGAAGACAAATAACGAAAACAGGCTCAGAGGTCTTTTTCAGAGACTTATGAGAGAAAAAAAAGATGTAATAGCAAGTTTGAAACAACAAAGTGAGAAAGCTATTTTGAAGCATAAAGAACACGTTTTAAGAAAGCTTGGAACTTAAACAAGTTTCAGAAGAGAAACGAGATAGAACAGTAAAGGAAACATGTTTAACAAAGAACTCAAACAAAGTCCAGAAGAAGGCAACTAAAGACCTAAAAGCTTAGTAGAAAATACAGTAAAGGAACATAGGGGTAAACGAACACATAAGATAAACATGTGAAAGCATCATATAGAAACCAGTAGAAGAAAGAACGGAGCACAATAGAAGAACATGCAAAATAAGGAAAACATAAAGATACAGGAGAAGAACATGCTAGGTAGAAAAAGAAAACATACAAACAAGCATAGACAGATACACACAAAGAAAAGAAGAGGAAGAGTGAGAGAAACATTTATAAAAAATTCAGAAACCCTAAATCGAAGAGAAACAAATTTTGAAATAAAAAATTGGGGAAAACGTTTTAAAACTCCAGTAAAGCACAGATATAGCATAGATTTAATAAAACAACCAGATAAAAACCTCGAATGGCTCGGGTTTCAGAGAAACCTTAGAAATGAGAAAGGCTTGGAAGAAAAGTCCGATCTTGAGTCAGATGAGTTAGAACCAGGCTCGAAATGCTTTAGATGTGCCGAAGCAAGGCCGGAGAGGCTTCAAAACCATGGATCTAAGAGGATCTTAACGGACACCACTGAGGTCATACCTCAAAGCTTCGAACCCCAGACGTTTGAGAGTGGAGGGAGGTGAGTACAAGCCATCCATGGCCTGAGAAGCCATGGATTCCAGTGAGGTTATGGTCGGAGAGGATAAGAGAGGCTAGGGTTCCAGGGAACCTTCGAGAGAGTTTGAGAGAGGAGAGTATTCAAAGGCGGTAGAGAGATGGAAATGAACATATTAGGGTAGGGTCGGTGGATTAAAAATGGTAAGGGGTGATCGTGGTCATTGATCAAAACGATCAACGGCCTAGATTAAAGGAAGATCGGGCGGGTTGGATAAACGGGTTAAGGGGTTGGGTTGAAATTGAAATTGAGCTGGTCCAATTGGAGGTTAAGATTGGGTCAATTGGGGGCTAAAATTGAAATTTAATGGGGCTACAATTGAAACGAAATGAGGCTAAAATTTACATAGCCAGTTTTTCCCTTTTATTTTACAAAAATAGTAAAAATAATTTTGAAAACATATTAAAAGTACTGAATCACTAAATAATATATAAATATTAATTTAAAAATACTGGAACCAATTTTATGATTATAAATATTTAGCTAGAATTGCAATTATATGCAATTTAGCTTTAAAGATACCAAATAAATTTGTAAAAATATATAAAAATTACCTTAACTATATTTTGGCATAAATATAGGAATAAAATAAACTATTCACCAAAATTGATGATTTTGGAAGTAATTATTGATTTTGTACTGCTAAAATGGACAATAAATTGGTTTTAAAAAATCTTTTAAAAATTGGGAAAAATACTAAAACACTTGGGAATGCTTATATATGCATACATATGTTATTTTGAAAGTATTTTGTATATATGAAAAATATACAGGGAAAAATTGGGTATGAAAAAAACTCATATTAGTTGTGTGCCTGCGTCGTAGGTATGATTCGCGAGCGGGGTGTTTGTTCAATTATGTCGACCGCGTTGCATGTATGATTCGCGAGCGGGGTAATTGGATTTTCTTTTCAGAGTTCATTTTCCTTTTGTATCACGTTCGAATTGGTAGCCTATTGGCACATTGTGGCATTATAGGAGACTTTTGATCATGTCCGGGATGGCTTATTGCCTGAGCAGTTCGTACTGGGTGAGACGAGATCATTGGATTTAGGATTAGTGCAATATGATTGTATGAGGTATATTTAGGAGCAAAGACCAATATTTGGTTCAGAATAAGGGGATGGTTCTTGTCAGGAGTATGGACACAATGAATTGTTGATTCGGTAGTTGGTTATATATTTCTATGCATCTCTTCCGTCTTGGCAGTATTGTAAGAAGTTGGAATAAGACTTAAATATATGATGAGGTGCATTGTGAGCATCAAATTCGGGGAATGTCGGTTATTATGATCAGAGAATGTTATTATGGCCCACTAATGATGTGGTGCATGGAGAGAATTTGGCAAAGGTATACAGTCACGTTCTGGCACCCCATGTAGTGATTGACATGGTGTTCATATATTGGGAGTAGGCTTGGCGAAGAATCTCGGGTGTTGGAATTGGGATATAAGCTTAATTATTAGAGTAAAAGAGAATATCATAAGATTTGATCAAATTTTTGTGCTCAACTGAGTTGTGGTAGCACGGGTAGGTGCTCGAGGTGTTAAATAGTAATTTCAGACTACTTCAGTATAGTTCTCAGCACGTTCGAGGACGAACATATGTTTAAGTGGGAGAGAATGTGACGACCGGACCGGTGATTTTGAGCTCTAGCGCGCCGTTCAGCAGTGTGAGGCCATGAGCAGCTTCACTTCAAGTATTGTGACTTGTATGCATGGTCAGAACTAAATTCCGAGAAGTTTGGAGTTGATTTGGAAAGAGAACTCTCATTTCGGAAGCTTTAAGTTGGAAGAATTTACTAAGATTGAATTTTTGAGTAAACGGACATGGAATCGGTATTTGAAGGTTTCAACAGGTTCCTATGATGATTTCGGACTTGGGCATATGTTCGGATCGGGTTTTGGATGACCCGGGAGCGTTTTGGCGCCTATAGTGGGAGTTGGCATTTTTGAAAGAATTCCATAAGTTTGGGTTGAAGTGTGTTTCAGTGTTATCGATGTCCTTTTGGGATTCCGAGTCTGAGAATAGCTCCGTATAGTGATTCTGGTGTTGGGAGCGCGATCGGAAGTGAATTCGGAGGTCCGTGGGTCATTTTGGAGTCATTTGGCTAAAGATAGAAATTTAAAGGTTTTTGAGAAGTTTGACCAGAAGTAGAATTTTTGATATTGGGGACGGAATCCGATTCCGGAAGTTGGAGTAGGTTCATAACGTCAAATATGACTTGTGCGCAAAATTTGAGGTTAATCGGATATGATTTGATAGGTTTCGGCATAGAATGTTGAAGTTTGAAATTCTAAAGTTCATTAAGCTTGGATTGGAGGTCGATTCATGATTTTAGCGTTGTTTGATATGATTTGAGGCCTCGAGCAAGTCCGTAATGTGTTTTGGGACTGGCTGGTATGATTGGTTGGGGTCCCGGGGGCCTCGGGTGGATTTCAGATGGTTAACGGATCAAATTTGGAAGTTAAA
Source organism: Nicotiana tabacum (assembly GCF_000715075.1). NCBI lineage: Eukaryota > Viridiplantae > Streptophyta > Magnoliopsida > Solanales > Solanaceae > Nicotiana > Nicotiana tabacum. Next base: position 17,518,594 of record NC_134090.1, on the reverse strand, counting down.
GAAGAAATGATCAGTTGCCTTCTGGTGTAACCGCACCTACGAGGCTTGGGCCGCAGGTGCGGAGCTGCAGAAGCGGCCTAGGAGGCACAGAAGCGGAACATGACCGCCCAGGTGAAGGGCCGCAGGTGAAGGGCATTGACCTCATCTGTGCAAGCGCAGAAGTGAGATGGAAGGCCGTAGAAGCGGTTATTGGCGCAGGTGCGATGGGGCCTCCGCAGAAGCGGCGAGGAGTCTGCAGGTGCGGAAGTTGCTGGGCAGAATACATTAAATAGCGGGGTTTGGCCATTTTGCTAATTTTTCTCTATTTTGGGGTGATTTTGGAGCTTCTTGAGAGGGTCTTCCACCTATCAACTTGGAGGTAAGTTAATCCTATCTATTATGAGTCAAATACATTGATTGTGTAGATTTTAACATGGAAATTAGTGGAAAATTTGGGGTTTTGGTAGAAAGACCTAGAAATTATAATTTTGGATTTTAACCACGATTTTGGATATAGGATTAAGAGAAAATTATATATTTGGGTCGTGAGATTATGGGTAAACTTTATCTTCAAAAAATTTTGGAATCCGAGCACGTGGGCCCGAGGGTAATTTTGTCAACTTTTCGATTGGGGTTAGGAATTGTTACAAACTGGATTGTAATGAGTAATTGAACATATATTAATGGATTTGCATAATTATTGGCTAGTTTTGGAGCATTTAGCATCGATTCGAGTCTTCGGAAGGGTGTGGAATGTCGGTTATGGATCTTCGGAGCGAGGTGAGTCTCCTTTCTAGCCTTGTAAGAGGGAATTGTCCCCATAGGTGAAATAATTGGTTATGTTCTCCTATTTTCAGGGTCTACGTACGCACGAGGTGATGAGCGTGTGTAGCTACTATTATGTGTAAGTTCGGGTAGTCTAGGACCCAAAAGCATGCTATACTTGGAATATCTGTAATCTTGTTGGCAGTTGAATTGCTTAAATACTATCGAATTGGTAAATGAATTTCTAAAAGGATTAAACTTCATTTTCTTAAATCGCTAAAAGAGAATTGGCTTTTATTTGGATAAACATTCCCCGATAAATTCTTAGTTGGTTGTTCAAGCATGTATTTCTATGTGTACCTGCGTTGCATGCATGATTCGCGAGCAGGGCGTTTGTTTATTTAAATTTGACCGCGTCGCATGTATGATTCGTGAGCGGGGTAATAGATGCATCTATGGTTCGCGCCATTCGATCCTCGGCAGTGCACATTTTACATTTATGTTGGATCGGGCCGTACGACCTCGGCATGATATGCACATGCTTGTATTGCTTTCCTGAGAATTTTAAATGTTGATAATTGCCCTTCCTGGCGAGAGATAAATTGATAAAGAAAATGAAAAGTAAATCTTTGGAAATCCTTTATTATTTGAGAAGTTGTTTACCTTCTTTTCAGCTTTATGAGTTAAATTTTGCTTTATGAAATCCATAAATTCCTCACACTTTTTACTATATTATCATTGGACCGCTAGTAAGTGTCGAAGTCGACCTCTCGTCTCTACTTCTTCGAGATTAGACGGGATACTCATTGGGTACACGTTATTTTCGTACTCATACTATACTTGTTGTGCATTTTTGTTGCACAGGTTTATGTGTGGCTAGTGGCTTAGTGGCATAGCGGCATGGTTGATACGGAGACTTAGGTGAGCTACATTTATTGAGACGACTCACAGCCAGCAGAGTCCCCTTAAGATTATTTTATGGTGTTTTTCATTTCTGTCCACCTTGTATTCCGGATAGTTACTGTATTTTATATTATTCCCTAGTAAATGCTCATTCACTTGTGACACCGAATTTTGGGATGGTTATGGGGTATCTTGTATTAACTTCTTAACATTCATATTTGATTTGAAATGATTATCTTTTACTAGTGAAATTGAAGGAAAATCATAGTTTCAAAATTATTAAAACGAGAATTAAATTAAGTATTTTGGTTGGCTTGCCTGACAGTGGTGTCCGGCGCCATCACGACCTTTAGTGGAATTTGGGTCGTGACAAATTTAATGTGGACTATTAACGATTTTCCTGCGTATGGAATGTTGTCTGGGTGGATGATTGCTGGGAAGCTAGCTTGTCCATACTGCATGGAAAATAGTAAAGCGTTCACTTTGAAACATGGCCGAAAGCAATCATGGTAAATAGTAAAGTGTTCACTTTGAAACATGGCCGAAAGCAATCATGGTTTGATTGTCATCGTCAATTCTTGCCTCATGATCATGAGTTTAGAAGGATGGAAAATGCATTCAAAAAAATTAAAATGGAATATGATTCTCCACCTATGATACTTTCGGGTGAGGAAATTGGGAGAGGGTCCAGAACTTCAGTAAAGTTACTGAAGCTCCACCTTATAGATTCCCCATATACGGTGTTACTCATAATTGGACGAAACAAAGTATATTTTAGGAGTTTCCTTATTGGAAGGATAATCTTCTCCGTCATAACCTTGATGTCATGCATATTGAGAAGAATTATTTTGACAATTTGTTCAACACAGTGATGGATGTTAAAGGCAAGACAAAGGATAACCCGAAGGCTAGAATGGACTTACAAGAATATTGCATGCGGCCTGAATTATACTTGTAGACAGCAAACAATGGTAAGGTGTTCAAGCTCAAAGCAAGTTACACATTCACTTTGGAGGAAAGACGGCAAATTTGTGATTGGGTTACGAAATTGAAGATGCTTGAGGGTTATGCGTCGAATATTGGAAAAAAAAGTAGATATGGAGGTAGGGAAGTTGAGCCATTTGAAAAGTCATGACTGTCATGTTTTCATGGAGACCTTAGTGCCTATTGCATTTTATGGTTTGCCTGAAAGAATCTGGAAACCCATCACAGAGATTAGTTTATTTTTCAAAGACTTGTGTTCTACCACATTAAGGGAAGAAAACCTACTCCAGATGGATCAGAACATTCGTGTAACTTCTAGTAAGATGGAAAAGATTTTTTTATGTGGTTTTTTTGATATGATGGGAACACCTTCCAATCCACCTTATACATGAGACACGACTTGGAGGGCCTATTCAATACAGATGGATGTATCCCTTTGAGAGGTAATATTATAAGTTTGATGTAATTTTCTGTTTTATTTGAATGTTCTTGGATAACATGACATTGTGTAGGACAATTGGTAAATGCAAACAATTTGTTAAGAAGAGGAATAGGATTGAAGGATCTATATGCGAAGCTCATCTTGAAAAGGAAACTGCTCATTTTTGTTCTTATTATTTTGAGAGTAACATGTCATGTTCTAGGAATAGTCCCAATTGGCGCACAGTCAAATGTGTGAATGACCCATTATATCTGCCAATGTCCATATTCAATCAACTAGGCCGATGTTCTAAGGATGTTAGTAAGAGAAGTTTGAGCGATATGGAGTACAAGTCAGCTACACTTCATCTGTTGCTAAATTATCCCAAAGTTGTACCATTTCTCAACGAGATTTGATACGTGGTTCAAACAATTTGTAAGTTTATCCTAAAAATGTTCTAACACTATGTAGGTAAATAATGTTTGTAAGTTATGCTAACTTATGAATTTTTTTAACACTATGTAGGTAAATGATTCAAATAATGGTGTAAATCAATTTTTGATAGATATATCGTGAGGAGTTGGGCTTCAGGTCACAACAATGTCTAAGTACGTAGTGAATGGTTATAAGTTCCATACAGAGGATTGCTTTAAAAATAAAAATAGCAACAACAGCGGGGTGTGGGTTCACGGTGGTGATGGAAACCAAGTTGGAGATATTGATTATTATGGTATGCTCAAAGAAATAATAGAACTAGAATATACAGGTTGGCCATATAAGAAATTGATACTCTTTAGATGCAAGTGGTTTGACCCTAATTCAACAAGAGGTACAAGAGTACACAACCAATACAACATAATTGAGGTTAATCATACGAGGGAGTATGATCGCTATGATCCTTTCATAATTGCACATAATGTTAGGCAAGTGTATTATTCTCCTTATCCATTGCGGCGGAATAAGTCCAATTGGTGGGTTGTAATAAAAGCTAAGCCTGTAGGTAGGGTGAAAGTCGAGAATGTGTTATATGTTACATATCAAAACGATATCTCCAGTGTTCACCAAATAGTGGACGATCAGCTAGAAAATGATTTGGAACATCCTGAACACATATTGGAAGAAGTTGATATAAATGAAGTAAGAATTATAGAAAATGAGGATGAAGAATCAACTGATGAAACTCAAACAAGTGAAGACGAAGAATTCTTGGACGAGGAACAGTACGTTGATGAGCTTTTAAAAGTTGGTTTTTTAAATAACTCTCGTTTTATAGCTAGTTTCTTATATGTTTCAATCTAAATATGTATTATATTATGCAGATGGAAGGCAAGGGTCAAGGTAACAATGAACCTACTGGTTCTCGGGGTCGAGAAAAGGCTAGGAAGGGAAAGAGGAGGGTAGAAAATAATACTCCATATGCTCCACCCTCTTCAGAGATGCCTATGCTTATGCCTATGTCTTATCCTCCATCCGACGGCTATACTGAGCTGCCACAGCATCACGAGCCCTACACCTTCTTCGTGCAGACACCAGGTCTTTCATCACAGGGCTATAGGACTATACGTCCGGCATACAGTCCAGCTGCCTCACAGCCACGTGGATCGTAGCCATCTATATCGCATGGATCGCATTCATACGTATCACAGCCACATGGATCACAGCCACTCGGGTCATAACCATCAGTATCACAGCCACTTGGGGTCCATCCAGCTATGTCGCAGTCATAGGGATCGCAGCCAACTTCATGATCGCTCCATCTTTTTTAGGCCTTCGTCTGTGAGGTAGTAGCTCTGACCCCTCGTCGTTCTCTGTCTTAAAACTCTTCGCGTTTCCAGTTAAAGAGGGGCCGCTGTAGACATGTAATTTTTGACCCTCCCCAAGATTTTACACATTTTAGCGTTAAATATTTAGTTTAGGTCTAATATCGCTATTTTAAATAGTTTTGACTATTGTACTTTATTTTTATCATAAAAAATAAAAATTACAAAAGGTTAAAGTCAATTAGTATATTTATATTTATAGTATTATAACATTTGAAAATAAAAAAAAAAACAAAATAGTTTCACTCGTAGTATTTAGTTTTATATTAGTTTATTTAATTTAGAGTAATTTTTACATTTTTATAGATACATTGTATTATTTTGTCTTTTTAGCCTAAGTTCAAACCCAAATAGACATGGTCCAACCCAATTACCCTTAGCCCATTCTTCCCAACCCATTAGCCCACTTAAGTGCAAGATTTAATCCTAGCCATCTATTTTCTTCTAATCCAATGGCAATCTTCCCTTCTCATCTCCATATAAAATACCCAATTATAGAAACTTTACCCTAAGTTTTTCAATTCCTAGACCTATACCTAGACCTAGCTAAGAAAAAATTCCTACAACTCTAAGCTAGAATGGCGCCCTCCAACAATATTCTTTTCTCGGAAATTGAAAACACACACTCAAAAAGAAAAACAGAAAAAGCAAAAGAGAAGATCCGGAAAAAAGAGAACGAGAGTGCAAAGGGAACGGCCAGAATTTCAATAAAAGTTTGTGCATTCTGTTGGGAGACAACTTTTCTATCTCTAATTGGCTCAAAAATCTTACTCATTGAGCAATTGAAGCAAAGATTGCAACACTCAAATAACGGCCAAGTTTAGCATTTGCGAGGAAACCACCTAGATGACCAAGAAGATTAATTGTTCCCATGAAGTTGGTGACAATGTTGGCGGATTTGGAGGCGGGAAGATGCATCTCTCCAACCAAATTTTCCTCTTCGCCTTTAATTTCCTCCACCATATGAACTGTTCTATTTTCCACCAAGAAATTCATTAGCTAAGGCATTTTCGCGAATACCTTCTTCGCATGGTGGATTCAATATCATTTCTGAAATCAAGCTACTGATATTGTTAGATATGATATTAAGCAACAGCTGATATTGTTCATTTATAAATGACATCTTCTTTCAAGCTTCATATAACACTGCATATCAGAGCTATGGCAAACAAAAGTGAAGATGAACCCTCTCGGTTTTGGCTTCCTTGGCTAAGGTTGTTTTACCAACCCCTTTAACTCCGTATATACCAATGCTTGTGACTTTGTCTTTCTTTAAGCATCTCCAATTTCTTTCACATGTTCTCTTGGTTTCTTGACCAAATAGTTTTGTTGTGAAAAATGATTCCCCTGCTTCATTTGCTTCCATTTTGGTTACAAAATCTCCAAATTTCCCTTGGGATTAATCAAGAAACTAGCAGTTAGCTCATAGGCAAATCCAAGATTTAAACTCTATAGGCGCAAACTTTAGTTTTCTTAGCATTGAACTAATTGTACTTTTGAAGTTACTAGTCTCTAGGCATGCACGTTGCGCATGTTTTCCATATAATTAGTACAAAAGTGAAAAAAATTATATTATTTTGTACATGGTTGGTAAAACGCTTTGAATCATAATTGCATTTATAAGAAAATGATTGCACTCAAAAATTATAACAATATGAATATTTAAGCTAAGAAATAGAAAGAAAAGATAAAATATAATAACCGTAAATATTAACTCAAAACAATTATTATACGCATGGGAAGTTAAAGAGTTTAACTTTATAAAGTGAAATATTTAGATAAATGTACCTTAATAAATTCTTTGGCAATCCAAATACAAAGTTACATTTTTTAGCTTACATATTTTGTTTATTAATATTGAACGAATTATTAATATAACTCCAAAAATATTATAGGCTATTTTAGTCTTTCATATTCAACTTTTGATCTTCAAGCTTATAGCATAGTATGATGATGTGTTTGGAGTTCAATATTTGTTAGAAATTTTAGTGAAACTTCACATGTGTGTGATTTGGGTTGAAAATATTGAATTCAATTGAACTTGCAACGCATCAGCTGCATTCGTGTACATGGTGTTGCAAAAATAGACAAAGAAAAAATAAAACTTAAGAAGGAATTTTCATAAAATACAAAGAGTTCTAAGCTGAGTTCAAGTGAAATATTGAAAGAGTAGTTTAAACTGTACCGGAAAACCGCACCAAATCAAAAAGTCAAACCAAACCGATTAAAAAATTCGATTAGGTTTGGTTTGATATTGAATAAAAAAAATCTGAACCAACCCGACATATATATATATATATATATTTTAAATTTTAGATTTTATATAAAATTTTCTTTAGAAATGTTTGAGATTCTCTCATGGGATGTAATATTTAATAGAATTATGAAGTGCATCCATATTTATTTACGTTAAATAATGGGTTGTATCATCACTTTCTTATTAAGCGTCATTGAAACGCTTCAATCTCTTTGTTCTTTTATATTCATATGTCAAAATCTGTTAAATTCTTATACCTTTTTCGAATTTGAAATGGTAGTTCGACAATTTTATAATTAAATAGAACATATCATTATTAGGTTTTATATTGATTTTATGCTTATTTATTAAATTCGATTAACCTTAAAAGCGTACGTTAACAAAAAATTATTGTTAGACTATTAAGAAAATAAATATCATGTGTTACTAAAATAATTCTTTCATAAGAATATTTTAATATATAGATCATATGTTTGTTAGTTTTTTCACTTTTACTAAACGCTTATCAAAACATTTTCTATGACTTTAATGGAGTAAGATTGAAATAATTTTCATGTAATAAAAACCTCCCGAAAAAATCGATAAAACGGAACCAATCCAAACCGATATAGTTGGTTTAGTTTGATTTCGATAAAAATTAAACCAATTTTGTCCATGTATACCCCTAACAGAGGTAATAATATAGGTGTAAATAAATTAGTTATAAACTTAAAATACCGCAAATGCTGGCAATTAGTATTTGGTACAATGGAAACGGTTTCCCCCCTTGACGAAATCATAATTTTCACTTGGTAGGACGGAAAACATTTTTTAGAGTGAAAATGATTTTTTTTTCTTTTGACTTATTTTTCTAAAAAATATTTTCTAATTTGATTAGAGAGTGAAAATATATTCTTTTAAAAATATTTATTAAAAATTGATAAGAATGTATAAGTTAGCTAGAATAGCAACATGGAGTTAAGAGCTTGAGGTGGTTGTAACCCTATCGGTGGAAAATATTTTCCTTAAAACATACTTACTAGCAACTAAAAACCAAGAAGATGACTTATTTTTCTGAAAGCATTTCTTCGATAAATTTTAAATTCCACATATGAAATTATAGGATATTGGCATGGAGTTTATCAGTGAAATATAAAACTCCATGACAGTGGCTATTTTTGAATAAATGGCTGAAAGGTGGCTAACCCGCGCTATTACTGCGCAATTTATCTATCAAGCCAAGACTATTAAAGAAAGAAGAAACTCCAATTTAGAGAGAGAGCACTATACCTTAAAATTTTTGTTTTGTCTCTGGTGCAATCTTTAACTCAAATTGCTAGTACTTCTGGAGGTGGCATCATGTTTTTGAAAAGCCAAACACAAACATAAAGCTAATTAATGTCACAAAATAAATGGAAGGAATTGTTAAGCAAAGGGGTCAAAAGACAATAAATTAAAAGGTTTCTTCTTCTTAAAAGAGTTGGCCAAGTTAGGCTTATACATAAATTTGTGATAATTGAACCACTAAAATCAAGTGGAAAATAGTAAGTCAAATCTGCTTAATAAAATTATACATTGTTTCCGTAGTAGGTACATATATAAAATAAATTAATAGGTAAAATATGTCCACATAACACATTATTGACAACCCTAAATTTTAAACATGCTCACTACTACCAGTTCGTGGGACTTCCATTGTATTGTGAAATGGTATCCTTAATTATTTTATTTTATTTGTTTTTGAACTAAACACTGATCATTCTCTGGCTGGCCAATCCTCTGGGTCTTCCTTTCTTTTCTTCTTCCAACCAAATTCTTATTTATAGATTATTTTATTATAATCACTTGGTTTTACGCATACACGGGCTCGGCTAATTCAGATAAGCATCACGGAGGGTTTATTATAGAGAAAGCGGTCCCTATCAAGAACTTGTTTATTCCCAAGGCTCGAATCGAATACATCTAATTAAGGGTAGAGGGATCTTATCCATCCCACCACATCTCTCGATACTATATACTAAAAAAGTTGCCGAAGTATATCTCAGTATTGATGCCTAAGTTATTTTACTATTGTGCCCAAACAAGTTACAATCATCAATTCATTCTGTAGAATACTTATCAAGCACACATGAAAAGGGAAAATATCAAAATCCTAAAATTAGTTTCTTTTATTTCTTTTTTGCACTTCTCCTAAGTGGCTAATTAGAATCTAACGTGAATACCGATAAAAGTCTTCTTTTAGTTTCCTCCCTTTTTTAAAAAACTTTCCTGAATGGCTAAATAGTATTCCACATTAATTAGGATTAAACTCTTCGGTTTGGGTGTATTTGGAAGAGAATGCTTTCAGGCAATCTAAAACAAGCAATGGGTCTTAACAGACGAGAGAGAAACACTACTTGTTTGATACGATGGGTGATTATGAGTTTCTACATTCTTCTCTTGGCCCATGTAAAGGAGAATTTTGAAGATTGACAAAGGAACTTAGACATGGACCAGGTCCATCCTAGTGAAGCACAGATATGGTCAACTCAAGCATGTGAGTTACACGTGAAGGAGATAAACTTAACTTACCAAAAGTGATATTTCCTGATCCTAATCGAAAAGGTTGCATATTAGATAAGGAGAAAGACTCCTTACTCAAAGAGAACATGGTTTGAGAAAGAGAAGGAGTTAGAGGTTGAGATCAACTAGAACTCTTCCACCAAGGAAGAGTAGCATCAGAATTCTAGTCAATCTCTATTTACTAACTCTATAAATATCAGTGTTGTTCTCTTTTATAGGTAATGCACATAGCAGAAGTTAAACGTGAATTGAGAGCAAAATAGCAAGGCAATTTTACAAGCAATTTGTGTGTAATTCAAGCGTGCAAACCTGAAGCAACTTGAACCAGATAGAAAAACCAGTTCCAAGTGTTTGTCTTTTATTCTAGTTCAATTGTAGTAGGTATTTTCATATTGTATCTTTAAGCTTTATCTAGAAGCAATTGTATTACGTACTCAGAGTTTTCAAGTTAGAGTTAACTTGAAGTTGTCGCAACAATTAGAGGTTGGTTGCTACAATGGGATTAGAGTTAATCTTAGGTTTACAAAAGTATTTTGTAAATGCAGTTTTTGGCTCGGTGATTTTAGTGGAGAGTTTGGAAAAATCCTACTGGAAAGTAGGTCGTGGTTTTTTTACCTTTTGAGCCAGGTAATTTCCATGTAAAATCTTTGTGTTCTTTAATTTCTGTACTTATTATTCCGCAACAGTAGTAGTTGAACCAGGTCCTTTTATAATCAAGTTAAGCAAAAAATTGGATACCATACAAATCACTCCCCTCCTCCCCTTGTGTGGTATTGAAGTATAAAACATCAATTGATATCAGATCGGGTTATCCTTGAAGAGGCTAACACCTTAGGAACAGATCAATATGAGTGCACCACCTAAAAACTAGGAAGGACAATCCACTGCAAGGCCTCCACTCTTCAATGGCCAGTACTACTCGTGGTGGAAAAACAGGATGAGAGATCACATCATCGGAGAGGATTATGAACTATGGGACATTGTTACTGATGGTCCCTTAGCCACCATGAAGAATAATGTTGAAGGAGTGGATGTGCCAAAGACTAGAGCTGACTGCAATGCTGAGGACTTAAAGAAGTGGGAAAAGAATGCTAAGGCCCAGAAATGGCTTGTGTGTGGACTTGGTCTAGACGAGTACAATAGAATTCAAAATTGTACTACTGCTAAGGAAATTCGGGATACTTTGCAAGTGGCTCACGAAGGAACTCCTCAAGTGAAGAGATCAAGAGGAACACTGTTGTACTCTCAATATGAGAATTTCACTATGAAGGAAGGAGAAACCATCCAAGAGATGTATACAAGGTTTACAACACTAACAAATGAACTTAAGTCTCTTGGAAGGATTATCCTTGAAGAAGACAATGTTGAGAAAATTTTGACAAGGGTTTTGCGAGTCACTTGGGATAGCAAAATCACTGCTATTCAGGAATCAAAGAATATTGCCACTCTCAAGTTGGACGAACTAATCGGAAATCTCACTGCCTATGAACTTAGAAGGCAAACCATGAAGATGGATGCACCCAAGAAGGAAAGGAGTCTGGCTCTCAGAATCGCTGAAGGTGCAGATCTAGAGGAGGATGAAATGGTTATGATCACGAGGGATTTCAAGAAGTATCTAATGATAGGAAAGGGTTCTTCAAGAGGTGCTTACAATAAACCAAGGGTCCCTGAAAAACAGACCAACAAGGGCTGTTATAAATGTGGTAAGACTGACCACATGATCAAAAACTGTTCTCAATGGGAAATTGAATGGAAGAAGAAAAGGGCTGAACGATAAAACAGGAAGAAGGAACAGGTTCATCCCAAGAAGAAAAAAGGATCAACAAAGGGTATGGTTGCTGCTTGGGGAGAGCGCTCAGATGAGGATTCAAAAGATGAAGATGGAGATGAACAAGCACTTATGGCCATTGGAGAATCAGATGATGAACCTGAGGTAAGTGTGATTCATCTCGAAGACAAGATTAGATTTTTGTCTAAAGAAAGGCTATCTGAGTTACTGCTAGATTTCATTGATGAATCTGAGGTCATAAACAATGAAAAGGAACAGTTGTCTAAGGAATGTGTAATCTTGAAAGCTAAGTGCAAAAATCTGGAACTCAGGACTAGTGAAAGTGATAGTAAAAATGTTGAGTTGAAGAACCAGGTTCTTGAACTTGACACCATTGTGCTAGAGCTTAGATCTGAAAATCTAAAACTGAAATTAGGAATAGGTAAAAAGAAAGTTGATCACACACATCTCACCTTAGAAGAAAAGTTAGGAAAAATGAAGGATGAGATGTACAAAAGGGATGAGCAGATAAGAGTCCTAAAAGAAGATCTAAGCAAGGTTAAGCATGAACTAGACAGAACTTGTAAATGGAATAAGTCCTCTGATGCACTATCATGGCTACAAGAACACAATACTAGTAATAAGAGAGGACTTGCCTATGGGACCCTTGCACCTAAGTGGGATCCCAAAAGCAAGTACGTCACACTTCCTGAGAACAAAATATGCACACATTGTGTTAAGACTGGTCACTATAAAAGTGAATGTAATGCAAAAGAAAAGGCTAGTCAAAAGAACAAAACTTTTGTTCAAGGGAAGAATAGGCTGCCAGGATGGGCTAAAAAGAATTTAATTTACCCTTTTGCTTACAGAAAGGCCTAAGACTAACCCCTGATTTCCTTTTGCAGGTTCAAGTGAAGGGGAGCAGCCAAATATGGTACATGGATAGTTGAGCGACTTTCCTGTTACAAATGAAAGAAAAATAATTTTAATCCATAATTTTGGATAATTGCGTGATTATTTGAGTAATGAACTCGAAGTTATTGCTATAAGTATATGAGCTACGGCTTTGCAAAAAAGCTTATTAAATAAAAGGCTTTATCCAACTGTGACAAATCATAATTAACGAAAGTTGCTTAATAAAAATAAAGTCTTTCCCTTAAAAAAAAATTAAGAACACTAACACTATGCTCATATGAAAAGCACAAAAAAATATCAGCCTACTAACACAAAAATAAGGAATTCCTAGTCCAAATAGAATAATTTAGTTTAGGAAAAGGATTTTGTACAAATCGAAATAATAGTTTACGTTGTTTCTAAATTATTCTAAATGATCACTTTAGTTTTTTTCTTTATTTTTCTTCTCATTTAGAAAACCTATTTTCACTTTCCTAAACCTTCTAAAACTAGAATTAGGAAAAAATAGGAAAAATCCTAGTCCAACTAGGTTTATGTTAAATAAATAATTATAAATAACCTACTTTCAAGTCATTTAAAATCTATGAAAGCTTCTCTAAACTGATTTTGGTTTCCTTTCTAGTTTTCATTTCTTTTCATTTCCATCAAAGTTTTAGTAGCCAAAGTCCGATAATTAAGTGTGTGAATAGCCATGTCACTTTACTTGCCTTATTCTCACGAACAAAGCATTCATTTTCCTTTTATCGGAAACACTGCTCGAGTTTGTCACGTACTATCATCAATCAAACAGTGTGATGCACCTATCTACATAAGTTGGTCTTTTCCTCTTCAGGAATATATCAAGATTAATACAGATAGCAGCTTTAGGCCTAATTCAGAACAAGCAGGTTTCGGAGGTATTGCACGAGATGACAAAGGAAGATGGATAGGCGAATTCTACGGCCGACTTAGCATGAAAGCGACATCAAGTATCAAACCGGAGTTGTGGGCTATACATGGCGGGTTGACTCTAGCAAAAAACTACAACTTGAAGAAGGTTCTTATCGAAACCAACTCAAGCGATGCCTTAATGTTGCTAACCGTGGCAGATAATGTCACTGAAATTCACCCCGATCGTGTTCTGATAGAAGAATGCAGGAATCTTATATCCAAACTTGGAATTACTCTAATCCATACTCTGAGACAACAAAATAATTGTGCTGATCATTTGGCGAAGTTGGGAAGAACGCAGAAGAAGACTTGGTAATATTGCATCGCCCACCACATTCTATGCAGCAATTGCTACTTGTGGATATGACTCACATAGCATATGCTAGGTATCCGAAGCATGTAACCTAATGAGAAGCCTAGGACAAAAATATTGTTCAGTTGTAGCATCTGTAAATATCGAAAAGAATATAATAATTTGAAAGATATTTTTTTTGAATGTCGGGGATCACTACGAGTAATATTTATCTTCTCTATTTTTCCTGACGTTTACTTTACTCATTTGCACTATTTAATTCATTATACTTGCTGGCGATACTGTAACGATTGTTTAAACCGCACTATCATTGCTAATGTTTTTGGTATTATTTCATTTACGTAAGACTTCAAAAATGAGTAAAGCATATTAACCAGCATTTCTTGGATGTTAAAAAAGAGTCATCGGTCCAAAATGTATTATCAGAAAAAAATATATATATCGATTGCAAGTTTTAGAAAATCCTCCACCAATGGAAACTTAAACAATATGACATTTCATTTTATTTTAGTTTTCTTAAGAATAAAAAGTAGTGAATTTAGTTCTTGAATTATTGTTTATTCAGTATTTGTTCATGTGCTATTTGCCCTACAAATTTGTCTTTGAACTAAATCAAATGGGCTATTAATTTAGTGGTTATACTTAAAAAGAAGCTAACTAATTAACATCTTTTTTTAATTATAATTTTCTAGTGTCATATGTGTTGTTCAGATTTCTACTTTTCACACATATTGTCTCACGATAGTAATTCTTTTGAAGTGTTGAGCATATATGACATTTCATTTCTTCACAAAAGCATACTAACTCGTTGCTTCACGGCCGTATGCAGCTTTTCCTTTGTTGTTAACCCTATTTTTTCTTTAAAATAGTAATAATTTTAAATATTTTAGGACTACAGGAAAACATAGATGTCGATACTTTGGATCTGATCAATGTGTATGCTATTCCTTTGCCATTTTGTATAACAAGTGCTTTGATGGTTTGACTTTTATTTTTACTTTAATTTCAGAAATTGAGTATTGCAGTTCATATATTTGACAGCAAGAATTATTTCTAGAATATATATATATATATATATATGCAGTTCAAAGTTATTTTAGGTACGCATTTCGTAGTATTAATACAAGATATGACTACATGTATATTAAAATGTACCGGGCTGCCCTTTTATTGAGTTGTCTGAATACCTTAGCTTCAATCAAGAACACAATTCTTACCAATAGTTAACAAAGTGCTGAAGCTCATTTCTAGTGTTTGGATTATCCCATTCCAAAGATTCCCACCATTCTTTATCACAAGGAATGGTAAATTTCTCATCTTCAGGGGAAAAGAGGAAAGGCAATTCCCTCAACCTACCATTTTTCCATTGCATATGCTTTTCAATTCAGGCAAAGACCACAAGTATATTCTTGTACATATATTCTCTCAAGATTTTGCATATTTGAGCATAAACCAATTGGAAATAGCTTCTTGATACTGTGACATCTCTCGATTCGTATCATTCTAAGGCAAGAAAAGATACCAGTTAGTGAAATAGAATCTCTTAAACTTGTTTCCTATTCATCAAAAATGCCAATGAAACTATGCAACTCGAGGAGATCAAGATGCTCGAGAGAATGAAATAAGACGGATTCTTGTCCCTCTTCTATCCTCATAAGATACTCTAGTTTGCTGCACCAACGAACTTTGAAGTGCTTTAAATCTTTAGAATCATAAAGACGTGGCAAACAATCTGAAAGACAGCCACTAAAGTTATTGCAGCTCTGAATTTTCAAGTGCTCGATGTCCTGCGGAGGCAATAACACTTCATCTTCTTTCCCAAGTCCGTAACACTTGACTAATTTATCGAAAATTCTGTTATGATTGAATTGGATTTGTGTCATTGGTCCTAAACCATCATATTGGCCTACTAAAATTCTATAAAACCTAAGGCATCCCTCATTTTCTTGACCTTTAATGAATTGGTTGAAGTTTTGAACATTAGAGAACCTACCTTGAAATTCTTCCAACTCTTTTAGCTCCTCTAGTTCCTCACCTTCTACGTGTTGAAATGTCAAAATTTCAGATTCCCACATCGGTGGGTTAGCAATAGTTGGGGGGATTTTCCCCCTATAAAAGAAGGCTTAATGTTTAGGATTTAAAAACACCTCTCATTTGCCTTCTCATCTGTTTAAGGCATTTGTATCTTCTCTCTTTAGTATTATTTCACTTGTATTTTTGGAGTGAAATAAAATATTGGTTGTGTCCGAGGAGTAGGCAAAATTAGCCGAACCTCGTAAATTATGGTGTTCCCTTTATTGTTGTTTTATTGTCTTATTTATTATTTGGTGGCTGTCATAATTTTTGGTATAGTAGTTGTGACTTATTCACACTATATACATTTGGCTTCCGCAACAATTGGTATCAGAGCCAAGGTACTGTCTAAGTATGCTCTGTGGTTGCAGCATAGTCTGATCTTCCACATCAGAAAAGATTTATCTTGGTAACTGAGTCAAGGTTCTGTCTGAGTATGCTCTGTGGTTGCAGCTTAGTCTGATCTTCTACATCAGAAAGGAATAATCTTGATTTGTGTCGTCAGCTATTAAATAATATTTGTGTCAAATATGGGAGACAATAAACAAGAAGAATCTACATCAAGTGTCAACAATACGTCATCATTGGCATCTTCGCTTATGACAAGAATTGTGTCAAATGCGAAATTTGTGGTAGAAATTTTTGACGGGTCCGGGCATTTTGGGATGTGGCAAGGCGAGGTTCTAGATGTCCTTTTTCAACAAGGGCTAGATCTGGCCATTGAAGAAAAGAAACCAGATGTTATTGGAGAAGAAGATTGGAGAATTATCAACCGTGTTGCTTGCGGTACCATTCGATCCTACCTTGCTAGAGAGCAGAAATATCCATACACAAAGGAAACTTCTGCAAGTAAATTATGGAAAGCACTGGAGGATAAATTTTTGAAGAAAAACAGTCAAAATAAATTGTACATGAAGAAGAGACTGTTTCACTTCACCTATGTTCCTGGTACCACGATGAATGAACATATCACCAGTTTCAATAAGTTGGTCACAGATTTGCAAAATATGGATACAACTTATGATGATGGTGACTTGGCCTTAATGTTGTTGGCGTCACTTCCTGATGAGTACGAGCACCTTGAAAATACTCTACTCCATGGAAATGACGAAATTTCTCTCAGAGAAGTTTGTTCGGCTTTGTACAGCTATGAACAAAGAAAGCGAGAAAAACAGAAGGGCGGAGAAGGAGAAGCACTGTTTGTGAGGGGTCGTCCTCAAAATCAAACGAGGACAAAGAAGGGAAGATCCAAGTCAAGATCCAGACCCAGCAAAGATGAATGTGCCTTTTGTCGAGAAAAAGGGCACTGGAAGAAAGACTGTCCGAAGTTGAAGAATAAGGCCAAACATAACAATGGAAAGGCTATTATGGATTCAAATGTAGCTGATTGTGATGATTCAGACTTCTCATTAGTTACAACAGAGTCATCAACATCATCAGACATATGGTTGATGGACTCGGCTTGTAGCTATCATATGTGTCCCAACAGGGACTGGTTCATGGAATTTCAAGAAGGAGAATATGGAGTCGTCCACACAGCGGATAACAGCCCTCTTACCTCATATGGCATTGGTTCAATACGATTAAGGAACCATGATGGAATGATCAGAACATTGATAGATGTTCGATATGTACCGGATTTGAAGAAGAATCTCATCTCTGTGGGAGCCCTAGAATCAAAAGGGTTCAAAATCATTGCAGAAAATGGAGTGATGAGAGTATGCTCCGGTGCACTAGTGGTAATGAAGGCTAATCGGAAGAATAATAATATGTACCGCTATCGTGGCAGTACAGTTATTGGGACAGCGACAGTGACATCCAGTGACGATAAAGAGGCAGAAGCAACCAAGCTATGGCACATGCGCTTGGGGCATGCTGGAGGAAAATCCTTGAAAACTCTATCAGATCAAGGATTGTTAAAAGGAGTAAAGGCTTGCAACTTGGAGTTTTGTGAGCATTGTGTTAAAGGGAAACAGACAAGGGTTAAATTTGGTACAACGATCCATAATACTAAAGGCATTTTGGATTATGTACACTCAGATGTTTGGGGTCCTTCCAAAACACCTTCATTGGGTGGGAAGCACTATTTTGTAACCTTTGTTGATGAATTTTCCTGAAGAGTATGGGTGTATACAATGAAGAGCAAAGATGAAGTGTTGGGAATTTTTCTCAAATGGAAGACGATGGTGGAGAATCAAACAGGCAAGAGGATCAAGTGTATTCGCACAGACAATGGAGGTGAATAAAAAATGATCATTTCAATAAGGTCAGTGAAAATGATGGCATCGTCCGACACTTCACTGTTAGACATACACCACAACAGAATGGAGTGGCAGAACGTATGAACCGGACCTTGCTAGAGAAGGTACGGTGTATGTTGTCCAATGCTGGCTTGGGCAAAGAATTTTGGGCTGAGGCAATTACATATGCATGCCACCTCATTAATCGTCTACCATCTGCTGCTATTGATGGCAAGACACCATTTGAAAAATGGTATGGAAAACCTGTTGTAGATTATAACTCTTTGCACGTGTTTGGCTCAACTGCATATTATCATGTGACGGAGTCAAAATTGGATCCAAGGGCAAAGAAGGCTATTTTTATGGGAATTACTTCTGGAGTCAAAAGATATCGCTTATGGTGTCCTATGACAAAGAAAGTAATATTCAGCAGGGATGTTACCTTTGATGAATCTGCTATGGTAAATAAGGTAACAGAAGATACCAAACAAAATAAAGGTGCTTCTAAGCAGGTGGAGTTTGAGGGAAAATTTATTTTTCCTACACAAGAAGCAGAGGAGGAAACAAATGAAGATTACCCTCTGGAAGGAGAGCCAGTAGAGGAGATTCCAACTCAGGAACCTCAACAACAATTTGAATCAATAGCAACCAGCAGGCCAAAAAGAACAATAACGAAACCTGTTCGTCTCATAGAGACAGTTGCTTGTGCAACCTCAATTGTAGCTGATGATGTTCCTACCACTTATAAAGATGCTGTCCAAAGTTCAGAAGAAGATAAGTGGAGGATTGCCATGAATGATGAAATACAGTCCCTTCATCAGAATCATACATGGAGATTGGCCAATCTCCCGAAGGGAAAGAAAGCAATTGGGTGCAAATGGGTATTTACAAAGAAAGAAGGATTTCCTAACCAAGTAAATGTTCGCTACAAAGCAAGATTGGTGGCCAAAGGATATGCTCAAAAGGAGGGAATTGATTACAATGAAGTGTTTTCCCCAGTTGTAAAACATTCCTCCATTAGAATTATGTTGGCTTTGGTAGCACAATTGGATTTGGAACTAGTTCAGATGGATGTAAAAATTGCGTTTTTACATGGAAACTTGGAGGAGGAAATCTACATGACTCAGCCAGAAGGATTCAAAGTTGTTGGAAAAGAAAATATGGTGTGCAAACTTGAAAAATCATTGTACGGATTGAAACAATCTTCTAGACAATGGTACAAGCAATTTGACGAGTTTATGTTGCGGCAAGGGTACAAGAGAAGCAAATACGATCATTGTGTGTATTTGCACAAGCTTAAAGATGGTTCCTTTGTATATCTTCTCCTATATGTTGATGATATGTTGATAGCTTCCAACAATTCGGAAGAAATTGATAAGTTGAAGATTCAACTGAAGAAGGAGTTCGAGATGAAGGATCTGGGTGAGGCAAAGAAAATTCTTGGCATGGAGATAATTAGAGATAGACGTTCAAAGAAACTTTGTTTATCTCAGAAAGAATATTTGAAGAGAGTACTACAACGTTTTGGCATAGATGACAAGACTAAGCCAGTTAGTACTCCACTTGCTCCCCATTTTAAGCTAAGTACTACTATGTCGCCAATGGATGAAGCTGAACGAGAGTATATGTCAAAGGTACCATACGCAAATGTTGTTGGTAGCTTGATGTATGCAATGGTTTGCACAAGGCCTGACATTTCACAAACTGTTGGAGTTATTAGCAGATATATGCACAATCCAGGGAAGGAGCATTGGCAAGCTGTGAAGTGGATTCTACGGTATATTCATAATACTGTAGATGTCGGGTTAGTTTTTGAGCAGGAAGACAATCAGTCTGTAGTTGGATATTGTGACTCAGATTTTGCGGGTGATATGGACAAACGAAGATCAACTACTGGTTATGTGTTTACTTTTGCAAAGGCACCAGTTAGTTGGAAGTCTACTTTGCAGTCAACAATTGCTTTGTCTACAACAGAGGCAGAGTACATGGCTATTACAGATGCTGTGAAAGAGGCAATTTGGCTTCAAGGATTGCTAAAGGAGCTTGGAGTTGAACAAAAAGGTATCACAATTTTTTGTGATAGTCAAAGTGCTATTCAATTAGCGAAGAACCAAGTTTATCATGCAAGGACGAAGCACATTGATGTTCGGTATCATTTCGTACGAGAAATCATAGAAGAAGGTGGAGTCACGGTGAAGAAAATTCATACTACAGAGAATCCTGCTGATATGCTGACAAAGGTGGTGACTGCGGTCAAGTTTCAACATTGTTTGGATTTGATCAACATTGTTGAACACTGAAGATTGAAGATGAAGACACAACCAAAATTTGTTATAGAGAGAAAATTGAAGACGTGGAATTTTTGCCAAGGTGGAGATTTGTTGAAATGTCAAAATTTCAGATTCCCACATCGGTGGGTTAGCAATAGTTGGGGGGATTTTCCCCCTATAAAAGAAGGCTTAATGTTTAGGATTTAAAAACACCTCTCATTTGTCTTCTCATCCGTTTAAGGCATTTGTATCTTCTCTCTTTAGTATTATTTCACTTGTATTTTTGGAGTGAAATAAAATATTGGTTGTGTCCGAGGAGTAGGCAAAATTAGCCGAACCTCGTAAATTCTGGTGTTCCCTTTATTGTTGTTTTATTGTCTTATTTATTATTTGGTGGCTGTCATAATTTTTGGTATAGTAGTTGTGACTTATTCACACTATATACATTTGGCTTCCACAACACTACGTCTATATGATGCGATAACACTAAGCATTGGGACAATATCCCTATTGGTATTTTCTCGAGCCAGCGCATTGCATGCAAATTCAGGCATTTGAGGTTGAACAAAGTCTCAAGGGCTTCTGGCAGAGTTTGAATCGCAGTGCCACTCAAATCTAATTCCTGTAATGCCTCGAGTTTTTCTAACTAAATATTGGAGAGTGGAGAGTTGGGGCAATATCCCTATCTTGTTCCTCATTAGAGATACCTGTTAGGAACTAAATATTAGAGGACGAATATTACTTTCCTTAAGATCTATAGTATAACATTAAGAATATAAACTAAATACAGAAGCGTACCTGAATACATGAGTATTAATAAAATTATTCAGTCATGCAGTTATTGATCTTTCAAACCAAGGGGAATGAATTCATAATCATACGTCTGATTTGGAGACCATAACCCTATTTATAATTGTGCAATGTTTCGTTATTTACATAAAAGCACATACTTTATGAGGTGTCTTAGGCCGATTCAACTTTAACCTTCACAAATTGCTTTTAATTGAGGCAAAAAAAAGGTAGTTTGGTGCACTAAGCTTCTGCTATGCCCAGGATCCAGGGAAGGGCTGGACCACAAGGGTCTATTGTACGCAGCCTTACCCTACATTTCTGCAAGAGACTGTTTCCACGGCTCAAACACGTGACCTCCCGATTAAAACCTTTTAATAACAACAAATTATAACATACAATTTATCTCTCTAAATATAAGTTGAAGTCTATATAATTTTAACAATACCTTGTCCAAATTTTCCAGCCATTCATCTTCCTTTGGTGCATCATTGAGTTGAACTCCAGCTTTTACCATAAACATGGGATTTTCATTTGAGATCCTCATTCCCATGTCTCTAATCAAATTGTGCAGTTTCACACATCGATTACCTTTGTTGTCTATGGCACTTTCCAACAAACAAACACTTTCCAATCTGCTCAATATCTCATATCCCTGCTCAAACTCTGCCTCGCGAGTCTCCTTTGTATCGATTAGCCCCTCTAAAATGAACCTATTTATCAATTGATCCTTTGGAATTTTCTCATCTTCTGGATACAAACAACAATACAAGAAACATTGTTGTAAGTTTTGTTCTTTCAAACAATTAAAACTATATAGCAACATTGTATAATATCATTGTTTTCCCCTTTTAAAGATTCTTGAAATATTTTCCAAGGCCTTTTTTCATTGATTAACACCTTCCAATTCCAACCCTTTTAGGCTTTTAGCTATTGTAATGATCCTAAGTGGAAGGACACCACAATTATTTACCACAGACTTAGCCATTCCTTCTACTTCTTGAGGAATTACTACTTTCTCATTTCCAAGTTTTTCTATAAACAAGCTCCTAGATTCCTCTTCTTCTAGTTTTTTCACTCCAAATTTCCTTTGACATCCCATTTTTCGACACGTTTCGAGCAAACAACTTGTTACTATCAACCTTCCCCCTTCAACTTTTAAAGGATGTCCTAACATCTTTAAAGGTATATCTTCTAATGCATCATCCAATATTAGAACAAAATCCTTTTCCCCTTTGAACGATTCGTGTAACGCGATCGCCCTCTTCTCTTCATCTACTTCCTCTAAAAGATCCAATTCAATGGCTGCAGCAATATCATTTTGCAATTCCCTGATGTTGGATTCTTGAGAAATATTTATCCAAAAAACTTGGGATTGAGTTTAATTTTTTGTTGGAGAAGATGATTGATGAGCTTGGCTAAGGTTGTTTTTCCAACTCCTTTAACTCCATATATACCAATGCTTGTGACTTTGTCTTTCTTTAAGCATCTCTAAATTCTTTCACATGTTCTCTTGGTTTCTTGACCAAATAGTTTTGTTGTGAAAAATGATTCCCCTGCTTCATTTGCTTCCATTTTGGTCACAAAATCTCCAAATTTCCCCTAGGATTAATCAAGAAACTAGCGGCTAGTACATAGGCAGATCCAAGATTTAAACTCGATAGGTCTAATCTTTAATTTTTCTTAGCACTGAGTTAATTGTACTTTTCAAATTATGTATTTAGAGTTCAATATTTGTTAGAAGTTTTAGTGAAGTTCACATATATGTGATTCGTGTCAGAAATATTGGGTTCAATTGAACCTGCAACGTATAAGCTGCATCCGCGTACGTAGTGTTGCAAAAATAGACAAAGAAGAAATAAAATTTAAGAAAGGACATTTTTATAAACTATAAAAATATGGAAAGAGTCCTACGCTGAGTTCAAGTGAAATATGGAAAGAGTATAGATAGAGGAAATACTATAGGTGTAAATAAACTAGTTAAAACATGAACCAAAAAAAAAACTAGTTAAAACACGGCAAATGTTGGCAAATAAATGTTTGGCACAATGGACAAACCAGACAAGAAAAGTGCCAGACTTCGTATGGAAAGACAGAAGCTGACAATTTATAAAGTTAAGATCAGTGGGAACATCCGCATGAGCGAGCTCAAAATGGGACGGTTTTTTCCCTTGAGGAGTTCATAATTTTCACTTGGTACGACGGAAAACTTTTTTGAGAAAATGTTTTTTTTTTTTTTGACTTATTTTCCTGAAAACTATTTTTTAATATTTGATTAGAGAGAAAATATATATTTTTAAAATATTTATTAAAAATTGATGAGAATGTATAAGTTGGCTAGAATAGTAACATGGAATTAAGAGTTTGAGGTGGTCGTAACCCTTTTGGTGGAAAATATTTTCCTTAAAACATACTCTCTTACAACTAAATACCAAGAAGATGACTTATTTTTCTGAAAACATTTCTTCGATTAATTTTAAATTTCACATGCGAAATTCCAGGATACTGGCAGGAGTTTTACCATTGAAATATAAATATCCATGACGGAGACTATTTTCGAATATATGGTTGCTGAGGTGGACCCAGGATTTTAGGATGGCGGGGGCACATGAGTGAATTACTCAACCGGTGCTCCTATATAGCTTTTGAGTTTAAGGGTTCCAAGTAAAATATATGATCGTTTTCAACATATATAGTTATATACACATATATATCTAGAATTTTTGCGGAAGTTAACGAGGTTCGATGACCCCTCTATTCCTAACATAGGTCCGCTTCAGTATGGTTGAAGAGTGGTTAACCGGCGCTATTACTATGCAATTTATCTATCAAGCCAAGGCTATCTTAAACAGAAAACAAGAAATTCCAATCTAGAAAGAGCACTATACCTTAAAACTTTTGTTTTGTCTCGGATGCAATCTTTAACTCAAATTGTGAGTCCAGCTAGTACTTCTGGATGTGGCATCATGTTTTTAAAAGCCAAACACAAACATAAAGCTAATATCACAAAAATAAATGGAAGGAATTGTTAAGTAAAGAGGTCAAGAGAGACAATTTTCTTTTGTTTTGTCTGTTTTGTTGTAATGGCAGGCACCCACCTGGAGAACGAGGGAATTCATTTCAAGTATTAGGTCAAGTAGCAGGCACTCACCTGGAGAACGAGAGAATTTATTTCAAGTATCAAGTCAAGTAGCAGGCACCCACCAGGAGAACGAGGAAATTCATTTCAGAGTTAAGTTCAAAGTCCAAGACAACAACATGAACCCGCCTGAAGAGTGAGATCAATTCAAGTTAGAAGTAACAGAAGCTGGCCTCGAGAGTGCGAGTCAACTCTTCAATATGCACAGCAGAACTATAGAAGTTTCAAGGTCAAGTTTTGAAGACATATAGATAGGAATCTTGTAACTCATAGCTGATAGACTTGCTTAGATTCTTTTCATTTTTGATTTCGGTGTAATAAGGAGTCCAGCAAGTAATAACAGCAGCAGCAGCAGTGAAATCACAACTTCTCGGTAGTCCCAGCTACCAAAACTTCCAAAGCTACACTGACCTAATTCCTTTATAGCCAAGGATATGTAGGCAACCTCAAAAGCAAGGTTCGGTCAAAAATTTTCAAAACGCTTCCCATGGAGTATCCAAACAGGCAAAAATCACTCATATTCGCTCACTTTATCTTTGCCCGAAAACTCTTCGTGTTTCTGAGCAAAGATGGGCAGTTGTGGGCACGTGATTTTTGCCCGACAGAAAAATACTCCTACAAAGTCACAAAAAAGATTTTCTAGTTTGTTTTAATTTTTATAGAATTTTTAGAAATATCTGTTAAATTGTTTGCATTTAGTTGCATTTTAGTATTTTAAAATCATGGAAAATACCCTAAAAATATTCAAATTTCATGCATTATATTTTAGGTTGTTGTTTACATTTTTTAAGGTGTTGTTAATTAATTGAATTATTAAACAAAATCACAAAATATGGGTCATTTTACATATTTAGCTTCTAGTTTTAAATTTAGTATTTTTCTTTCTTTAGTTTGAAGTTAATTAATTATTCTAAATGCTAGAAATAGGCAATTAAGTTTAATTCTATAAATTAGATTTGGTTTAAGACTTTATTTAGGTCGTTAATTATTTTTATTAGTTTTAAAAAAATCAAAAAAAAAAGAGCAAAAGAAAAAGGAAAGAGAAAGGATTTGTGTTGGTTCCGGATTTGGGCCAAGATAAGGTCTAGGCCCAAATTTCCCTAATTAACCCGCCCCAACCAGGTCCAAATCGGAACACTCGGTCCAGCCTTACCCCGTACCAAACGACGTCGTTTTACCCCTAACCAATCTCAGCCATCGATCGCCTCATCAACGGCTGGAAACTCACCACTCACTTCTAATATATATGTCTGAACCCCCCCCCCCCCCCCCCCCCGCCAAAACCCTTCAGAACCCTCCCATTCCCCATCTCTTTCTAAATCCTAACCTTAACCGCCGCTAAAATCTTTTACCGCCAGCCGCCGCTCGCTGGAAATTGTCTCACGGCGGCGGCAACGCTCCAAACTCGCCCAAATTGACACCATGCAATCACCATCTTCCCTTCTTTCTATATCTCTTAACCACTTCCTTCAAATAAACCCAGAAATCCCCAAATTTTAGATCTGAAAAGTTGAACCCTAGGTCTTTTTTGTTTTCTGATTTCCCTTTCAATTTCGGCTCATTTGAACCCAAGACCAACATCAATCGACTGTTCTTGATGAGAGCAATCGATTGATATTAGTCTCAGTTCATATTGTGGCCACCGGAATCTATCCGAGCTTGCTGCTAGACCAACTCATCTCTGTGGTTGTTTTCTTTTTGGGGTAATCTTTCTTTCCGTTTTTTTTTTCATAATTGTTTTTTGCTTAGTTTGCATGGTTTAGCTTTAGGTTAATTACAGTGTATTTTGGTTGTGCTTAGTTGAATTTATTAGGTCATCATCTGAACGGGCTTCTAAATTAGGTTTAGCAATTTTCCTTTTGTGAAAGTCGTTTATGGTAATAGGTTCTTTAATAATCTCTGTTTCCGCCTCATTTCAAATCCTATTCATGTTTAATTTATTCAGGTTTAGGGTTAGTTTAGATTTTAAATGTTGAAGTACTTCGTCCACTAGGTTTAAATGCACAATGCTTTGTTTCTTTTGATCTTTGCTTTGTTCTGATCTTTGCCTTGTTTTGTTTGTCCTAGTTTGTAAATTATTAAGAACTTATAGGAGTTAATTGAATTAAAGAAATCTAGGAGGGTCTTAGAAGTTTTTAGAAAAGAAAATATCTATCTCTCTTTCATTCCTCACAATAGCACACACCTCATATTCTATAAAAAAGGGGTGACATTCCCTCATTAAAAGGAGGAAGGATCATCTGCACTCTCACTAGAAAAAGAGAAACAAAAAAAAAAGGAAAGCTTAGATAAGAATTTTTCAACGGCTTGCTTCAATTTTACTGTTTCTTGGTGCATTTTCTGGGTTTGGAAGCTAAAGAATCTCAATGTCACGGTCGAAAATCCACTAAGGGTCATGATGACGCCGGATACCACTGTCAGGCAAGCCAACACCAAGAAGTTAATTAGATTCTCATTTTAGTATTTATTGAAATTATTCATTTTATACATTAAACAATAAATAATGAAATTCATTGAAATAAGATGATGTCTTTAACAAACTTATTATTTAATAATCCCATAATCATTCCAGAATCCAGTGTCGCAAGTGCATGAGCTATTTCTAGTAAATCAAATGATGTGCAATAACTGTCCGAAATACAAATTGGACAGAAGGTAAATACTATACACTGAAAGAGACTATGCCGGCTGCGATTCGCCTCGACAGATGCAGCTCACCTAAGTCACTGTATCATCCATGCTGCTATGCTCATTAGGCCGCTAGGGGTACATGTGCATATGCAACAAAAATGCACAGCAAGTATAGCATGAGTACAAAAACGTGTACCCAGTAAGTGTCCCGTCTAACCTCGAAGAAGTAGAGACGAGAGGTCGACTTCGACACTTACTAATGGTCCGATAATAATATATTAATAATGCTAATAATCATAGATTTATTAACATTGACAGTACTCAAGTAAGTCAAGAAACAAGTAATCATTCCTTTTTATATTTAGAAGTCTCCAAATTCATAACCCATTATTTATCAAAGTATCTCAAACCGAGGAGGCAATATCAATTTGTAAATCTCAAGCAAGCATGCGCAAATCATGCCGAGGTCGTACGGCCCGATCCAACAAATATTTAAACTGTGCACTGCCAAAGGGTCGAATGGTGCGAACCATAGATGCATCTATTACCTCACTCGCGAATCATACAAGCGACGCAGTCAAATATAAATAAACACAACAAACAGTCAATCAAGAATTCATTAGGGAGCAATTATTCAAAGAAAAGCAATTTCTCTTTTTAAAAATCAAAAAACGATGTCCAATATTTTAGAAAATCATTATACACATTCAATATATTTTAAGCATTTTAAATTGACAGCAATATTTCAAATATTGCAAGTAAAGCATGCTTTTGGGTCCTAGACTACCTGAACTTAAGCATAATAGTAGCTACGCACGGACTCTCGTCACCTCGTACGTACGTAGCCCCCACAAGTAGAAGCACAAATCTATTTAATTCACCTATGGTGAAAATTCCCTCTTACAAGGTTAGAAAAGAGACTCACCTCGCTCCGAAGTTCCATCATCGGCATTCCACACCCTTCCGAAGACTCAAATTGATGCACAACGCTCCAAAACTAGCTAATAATTATGTAAACCCATTAATATATGCTTAATTGCTCATAATAATCCAATTTATAACGATTCCTAACCCCGGTCGAAAAGTTGACAAAATTACCCTCGGGCCCACGTGCCCAGATTCCGAAATTTTTTGAAGATAAGCTTTACCCACAACCTCACTAACTCAAATATATAATTTATTCTCAATTTCATACCCAAAATCGTGGTCAAAATCTAAAAATACAAATTCAAGGTCTTTCCACTAAAACCCCCAAGTTTCTACCAATTTCCATACTTTAATCCGTATTAATACCATGTATTTAACTCACAAGGGGTGGAATTAACTTACCTCATGTTTGATGATGAAATCCCCCTATTCAAAGGTTCCAAAATCACCCAACCAAGAAGAAAAATGAAGGATAATGGGCCAAATCCCATTTTTTAAAGAACTCACTGCCTCCAGAACTTCCGCACCGGCGGTCACTTGACCTCTTCTGCGGTTCTGCAGGTGCGGCCCTACTACCGCATTTGCTGTCCTTCACCAGGCCCCATTCTTCCACTTCTGCGCTTCTCCTTCCGCGGGTGCAGTCCCGCTTCTGCAGCAACATGATCGCATCTGCGGTCTCAGCCTTCTCCCTTCTCAACCGCATCTACGCCCCTTTGGCCGCTTCTGCGGCTCTGCACCTGCGGCCAAGACCTCGCAGGTGCGGTTACACCAGATGACAACAGGCTTCAGCTCTTCCTCCCAACTCCAAATCAATCCGATAACCACCCTGAATCCACCTGAGGCCCCCAATACCCCGTCCAATAACACCAATCAGTCCTATAACATAACGCGGACCTGCTCGAGGCCTTAAATCGCATCAAATAACGCTTAAACCATGGATCGCCCTCCAATCCAAGCTTAATGAACTTTAGAATTTCAAACTTCAACATTCGATGCCGAAACCCATCAAATCACGCCCGATTGATCTCAAATCTTGCACACAAGTCATACTCGACATTACGGACCTACTCCAACTTCCGAAATTGGATTCCGACCCCGATATGAAAAGTCCACTTCTGGTCAAACTCTTCATAAACTTTCAAATTTCTATCTTTAGTCAAATGACTCCAAAATGACCCATGGACCTCCGAATTCACTTCCGATCGCGCTCCCAACACCAGAATCACCATACGGAGCTATCCCTGGACTCGGAATCCCAAACAGACATTGATAACACTGAAATGCACTTCAACCCAAACTTATGAAATTCTTCCAAAAATTATAACTTCCACAATAGGTGTCGAAATGTTCTCGGGTCTTCGAAAACCCGATCCAGACATATGCCCAAGTCCGAAATCTTCATACGAACCTGCTGGAACCTTTGAATCCCGATTCCGAGGTCGTTTACTCAAAAATCCAATCTTAATCGATCCTTTCAACTTAAAGCTCCCGAAATGAGAATTCTCTTTCCAAATCAACTCCGAACTTCCCGAAATTTAATTCTGACCATGCGTACAAGTCATAATACCTGAAGTGAAGCTGCTCATGACCTCAAACTGCTGAACGACGCGCTAGAGCTCAAAACGACCGGTCGGGTCGTTACACTCAACATAATGGGTTGTTGATTACTGTTCAGCTATTCTTGCTCAGTCAAGCTTTATTTGCTCTCAAGTTAGGCCTTTATTTGGTCATCTCTTCTTCTATTTGTCGTTGCTGATAGGTATGTAATCTATTTCCCGTTTGGATTTTCACTCAAAGATATGATTTGCTCTAGCTATGCCTCTGTTTAGGCTTTGTGCATTAAATGTGTGTGATTTTTCTTGTTTGTTGTCAAATCTACCTGTAGTCGCTACTGTGTTAAAACAGAAATTAGAAAACTGTTAGAAGAAACTGGATAAACTGTAAATGATAAAAAATATTCCGAGTCCACAAATTCATTGTGCGTCCTTAAGGAATTAATTTGGAATCTGATAAGAGCATGAAAAATGATATTCATTTTTTTGGTTTGTTTAGTGTTTGTTATTGAAAAGAAAAATCATTGGTAAGTTGGGCTTTGGATAATATTTTGTGTTGATTATTGGAATATGTCTGGCCCGTTTCTGATTTTGAGCTGACCATATGACTGTGCTTAAGGGAATTAGTTTGGAATTTTTACATCCTATAGCAAAGGTTAACACCTTATTTATTTTAAATAAATAATATTTTAAAAAATTATATTCTATAGATACCTTTTAATGCTTATAGAAAAATATCTAGTTTTGGTTAACTCCTACCCCTAAGCCACTAAATACGCTATTCAGTTACACTATTTTTTTCTCTCTACTTTGATACATGTCATTCTCTTCCCCCATTCCCTGAAAACACGATACTCAATCTCAAAATTCTTCTCACCTACATCACCTACGTTCTCTCCGATCCCAATTTCTCCAATTCCATCGGACGTTGCTTTCTCTTAAATCTTTTAATGTATACCTGATTTGAGCAAATTTCAGACACTACTTCCACTTCCTTCTTCTTCTCTTTTTCTTATTTTCTTTCTTCTTTGTTGCTATTTGAAAGCTATACATATGTTAATATCGGAGAAAGAAGAAACTAAATATTTGGATTCTGATAACGTGATATTGGAGTTGTTCTTGAATAAAGACGACAGAGTTTGGGACCGAGCAACTTGAAGATTCAGGGTTTTTGCTCGACGGCGGATTCGCTGGAAATTAGGGTTTGTTCTTGAACAAAGACGACGGAGTTTGGGGCAGAGCAACTTGATTTTCTGTTAATGTATTTTAATGTATCACGTTGTATTTTCATGTATTTCATTGTATTCATTGTCTTTTTTTCTTTGTAATTCAATGTATCTCGTTGTATTTTATGTATTTCATTGTATCCACTGTCTTTTTTTCATTGTATTTCAATGTATCCCACTGTATTCTATGTATTTCATTGTATTCACTGTCCGCTATATGTCATGAATGTATTCATATAACTTTTTTAATTAATATAATTTATGTATTCGAATGTATTATATAATTTCTCTGAAGATTGCTATGTTTTTGGGGTATTTTTTGGTTGAGAATCCTTTTTATAACTGGAAATACAAATTTTGTGTGTTATAATTGAGATTGTTGAGTTATATTAGGAGTCTATTATTTTAATTGATTCACTTTTCGTTTAAAAAGAGTGTAATCTCCTGTTTCACGCCGTGAATACAGTCGAATACACTCGAATACAACAACTGATTAGCTGGACTTCCCTGTCCTATTTTTGCTATTGTATTCATGAATACAGTAGCTTAAATACATCTAATACACCTTATAACAACAGAAAAAGTATCTACAATCCGTAATATAGAAAATGGTATCTATAGATAGCTAATTACCACTAAAAGATAGTGCTTTATGAAAATTTCTCGATTAATTTTAGCAAAGGGACATGGGCCTAACAAATAAACTGCCAGACCCATTTCCAGAATAATATGTCTGGCCCATTTTCTCGTTATTAACAAAGCTATCCCACCTTGAATAATTTCATGTTTTTCCACAACAGATTCCACAATCCATGACCTTCAAAATGTAGGAGATGAACAATTTAATATACATTCGTAGTTTGCTTTAGGCGCGATTAATAATCAATCATTACGACTGCGGGTACGGTTCCCGTGACGTAGTTGTGATACTTAATTCCTAAATTCGGTTGTGCATTTCATGTAACCCGATCATAACATCAAATATTAATAAAATACACATGTAATAAATTGTAGGTATGGTTCCCGTGACACAATTCGCAACATTTACAAAAACAAACAAGTGTACGACAACCGTAATTTGTTCCAGAAATAACTCCATAAATAATTTAAAAGCAGTTGAAATGCTGAAAATGCATAATAGGTATAAAATATGTCATCAATCAGATAATTAGGCAATTAATAATAGTTGAGTGACCGTGCTAAAACCACAGAATCCGGGAATGCCTAATACCTTCTCTCGGATTAACAGAATTCCTTACCCGAATTTCTGTATTTCGCGGACTGTAAAACAGAGTCAAAACTTCCTCGATTCGGGATTTGAAACCGGTAACTTGAGACACCATAAATTATCCCAAGTGGGGACTCTGAATTTGAATAATAATAATCCCGTTTCGATTATTGTCACTTTAATTGGAAAAATTCCCCTATCCCCCTCGGGAAAAAGGAGGTGTGACAACTAGTACGTAACACGGGCAAAAGAAAACATGCTTGACCTATTCACCATTCTAGAAGAAACCCGGGTATCAAAATCCCAATATTAGTTAAAATGCCTTATTTTAATTTCCTTTTTGCACTAAGTGGCTAGTTAGAATCTAACGTGAACAGGCCATTGGTCTTACCCCACTAGAGAGAAACACTATTTGTTGATGTGACGGGTGATTATGAGTTTCTACATGTTTTTTTACTACTAGTCTCTAAGTTCATGCGTTGCACGAGAAATATATACTGACAATAATGAACTTTGAATTGCACATTGTTGCAAAAGTCTTCTTTTAGTTTCCTCCCTTTTTTGGTCACTCTCTTAAATGGCTAAATAGTTCGGATTTGGATAAGGGTACTTGCTTGTTTCATCATTAGAGGTATTGCGAAGGGTTGAAACAAGAATTTATTGAGATGAGATATATTTTACCGCTACCAAATTTGATAATAAATAGCCATTGTGATCTGAAGTTATTGCTACAAGTATACGAGCTATGCTTTGCAAAAAGCATATTAAATAAAAGGGTTTATCCAACAGTGACAAATCATAAATAAAGAAAGTTGCTTAACTTCTTGTGGTCATTTGTAAAAATAGTCTTTTCCCTAAAAAATTAAGAACAATGACACTATGCTCATGTGAAAAGCAGGAAAAAATTTCAGCCTAACAACACAAATATAAGGAATTTTCGTCAAATGTACAAAAAGCAAAATGGGCGCAGATAAACAAAGGAGATAGGAAAACAGAATTTTGGGAAGATGTTTCAAATTTTCCTTTAATAATTAATGATGATATTCTCAATTTAATGTAATGATTTCCAATATAAAATCCAAGTTTATGAAGGAAAAGGATAATTTCCAAACCAGTCCAAGTTAGTTTAGGAAAAGGATTTTTTACAAACCGAAATAATAGTTTACGTTGTTTCTAAATTATTCTAAATGATCACTTTAGTTTTTTTCTTTATTTTTCTTCTCATTTAGAAAAGACAAAATTACATAATAATGCACTCCATAAGTTGACATTGCATTATTTTAGCCCACTTACAAGTTTGCAAATGTGTAGCCAAATATCAATAAGCTTAGATCTGAATCTTTTTTCCACTTGTTTTATTCTCTATATCTTCAAGCGTGAAATATTTCCATTCTCCTTTTTCCTCAAGTTTCTACATACCTATTACAACTACGAAAATTCACAAACAGACGCGAGAAATCTAAAATCTCATCTTCTTTAATGCTAATCTTGTTAGTTTTTGAATATGATTTTATGAGAAATTTGGAGTGTGTATTGTTTGAACTTATTAAAATTAGTCTAAGTAGACTGTATACAAAGTTTGAAGTCATTTAGTAGAGATTTGGAATAGTCTTAATCAAGAATTGCAAGTGAAAATCGTACAAAAAATTAGTCAGAGATGCTTATACACTTTTATACAATATTATACACTTTTATACAAAGAGGTATATTATATATATAGTTGTATAAAAGTGTATATATAAAAATGTATAAGCACAGTAGTGAAAATGTTAGTGATACACCATGTATATATGTGTAGAAGAAGAAGAAGAAGAAGAAGAAGAAGAAGAAGAAGAAGAAGAAGAAGAAGAAGAAGAAATGTGAGAAATCCACCAAACACCTGTAAATAATGTATCATCCTTGTATAAAATAATCTATAAGAGGTGTTTATACACTATTATACATTACTTATACAATATTATACACTATTATACAAAAGAATCATATTAATGGAACTTCACTAGTTCTTCTTCTTCTTTGGACATCTTCTGAAATTCAACTCAAATCTGCTCCAAATCACTTCAAATTTGAGTTTTGAACTCCTCTTGACGATCCCAATCAATTGGGCCAACACCCAATCCAAACAACTAACAAAATCGAAAAATCCAATTTCTGAAATTGAAGTTTCGAATGACCTTTAATGGTGACTCCAAAAATAATAATTCTCTTAAGTGGTATTTTTTCTTCTCATCTTAATAGTGATTATCAATTTTGAATTTGGAAGGAGAATTGAAGAATATATATAATGGTAGAGAAACTTTAGAGTGCAAAGTCGTGAAAGAGGAAGAAGAAGAATGAAGAAAAGAAAAAAATAGGGTAGGCTAATTGGTGAAAAATAATTTTTAGATTATGTACAACCTGGGCTATATCAGGTAAGGGCTTTAAACGTGGGCCATTTTTTGATGGACTGTTGAGCCAAGTGACAAGGAGCGTAATTCCCCCCTTAGAAAACCTATTTTCACTTTCCTAAACCTTCTAAAACTGAATTAGGAAAAAATAGGAAAAATCCTAGTCCAACTAGGTTTATGTTAAATAAATAACTATAAGTAACCTACTTCCTAGTCATTTAAAATCTATCAAAGCTTCTCTAAATTGATTTTGATTTGCTTTCTAGTTTTCATTTCTTTTCATTTCCATCAAAGTTTTAGTAGCCGAAGTCCGATAATTAAGTGTGTGAATAGCCATGGCACTTTACTTGCCTTATTCTCACGAACAAAGCATTCATTTTCCTTTTATCGGAAACACTGCTCGAGTTTGTCACGTACAACCATCAATCAAACAGCGTGATGCACCTATCTACATAAGTTGGTCTTTTCCTCCTCAAGGATATATCAAGATTAACACAGATGACAGTTTTATGCCTAATTCAGGATTAGCAGGTTTCGGAGGTATTGCACGAGATGACAAAGGAAGATGGATAGGCGGATTCTACGGCCGACCTAGCATGAAAGCGACATCAAGTATCACACCGGAGTTGTGGGCCATACATGGTGGGCTGACTCTAGCAAAAAACTACAACTTGAAGAAGGTTCTTATCGAAACCGACTCAAGCGATGCTTTAATGTTGCTAACCGTGGCGGATAATGTCACTGAAAGTCACCCCGATCGTGTTCTGATGGAAGAATGCAGGAATCTCATATCCAAACTTGGAATTACTCTAATCCATACTATGAGACAAGGAAATAATTGT
This sequence comes from Nicotiana tabacum, assembly GCF_000715075.1. NCBI lineage: Eukaryota > Viridiplantae > Streptophyta > Magnoliopsida > Solanales > Solanaceae > Nicotiana > Nicotiana tabacum. The sequence goes on along the minus strand of NC_134090.1, from coordinate 17,483,693 downwards.
GCTGATCATTTGGCGAAGTTGGGAAGGACGCAAAATGAAGACTTGGTAATATTGCATCGCCCACCACATTCTATGCAGCAATTGCTACTTGCGGATATGGCTCACGTAGCATATGCTAGGTATCCGAAGCATGTAACCTAATGATAAGCCTAGGACAAAATTATCGTGAAGTTGTAACATTTGTAAAAATCGAAAAGGATTTAATAATTTGAAAGATATTTTTTTGAATGATGAAGATCATTTCGAGTAATCTTTATTCTTCTCAATTTTTTTCTGACATTTTCTTTGCTCATTTGCACTATTTAATTCATTATACTTGCTGGCGATACTGTAACGATTGTTTAAATCGTACCGTCGTTGCTAATGTTTTTGGTATTATTTCATTTACGTAAGACTTAAAAAATGAGTAAAGCATATTAACCAACATTTCTTGGCGTTGTTAGATGTTTCATTTTAATATCATATTGAGGCCTAACCTAAACCTGTGCTCGAGAGATATATAGTTGTCCATATACTAATAACCTTAAGTTCATGGTGTGAAGATTAACATTCTGAAGAAATCACCAATGGGGTAGGAATTTTTGAAGATTCTCAGTTCATAGCACAAAAATAAGTTTAAAATGGATTTTTTAAACTTGTCACGCTAAAACAACCTATAGTATGCTGCAACAATTCTTTCTTCTAAGATCAAATAAATCTTTAAAAAAAATTATCATTCAAAAAGGCAATATTAGCCTCAAACTTTAACATCATCAATTAGAAGGTATACATATTAAAAAATGCCTTAAAAAGTAGAGACTTGTTTCACAATCTTTCTTCAGGTTGGCCATCCTTAATTCGAGACAAGGGTATAATAATAACTCGCCAATCCGAATTCTCCAATCTTGAGGTCGCAATTTTTTAGGAGCAAATTGCTTGGCTTAAGACATTTGCTGAGTGTACATATTTGAGTCCACGTAATAGCTGATACATGAATAGAAGTACTGCAAAATTAAATCAAGGTAACAGCAAACGTGGCAGAGTAACTTTAGGAAAGAAAGAGGTATTTTGAATGTAAGCTGGACCAACTTCCAGGCTTTCCTTCACATTATTAAAAGAAAATATTGTATACTCCTAATAATCTAGCTTAGCATGCCAGAATAAGGCCAGAACTACAATAGCAAGATTGATAACCTAGTCATTGGTGTGCCTTCTGTATCTATATCAGGAAGATATAGACATTTAGTATTCCAGGCTGCGTTATATAAGTTGGAGCACTATATAGGAACCAAATTTGATCTCTTTAATACTGTAGATCTTTGGCTCCTCATTAAATTACATAACTAATATATTGACACAGTGGCTCTTCATTTGCTCTAACGTTATGGATATATGAACTTAATGTACAACAGATAAAGTATACATACATCTAGAAGAAATATTGAATATTAAAATTTAGGATATTAAATCAATTAAATATTATGTACATATATATATACACACATACATACATAGATATAAGACATAGTGTCCATATAAAAGTAATTTTAAAACACACACACAAAAATATATCGATAATACACTTCCGCTTAGTGTAATTCTCAGGTATAAGCTAATCAACTAGTAATAGTTCTTAAGACTACTATTGATAAACTTTCAGTTAATAGGTGTAATTACTAATAGATAGGCTAATCAATCATTAATATTACTTAAGCATACCACTAATTTGCATCTGCTTTATGTAATTATCAATTTATAAGCTAATGAATCGCTAACATTTCTGACTGATATTACTAATACACTCCTACTTAGTGTAATTCTTAATGCATAAGCTAATGAATCAGTAATAGTTTTTAAGACTATACTAATACATACTTAATTAGTATAATTATCAATGTATAGGCTAATGAATCACTAGTGTTACTTCAAGATACCACTAATATTACTTAACGATACCACTAATAAACCTCCACTTACTTTAATTATCAAATTAAAGATAAACAATCACAAACATTTCTCACAAATATCATTAATACACTTCCATTTAGTGTATAATTATCAATGTATCGGCTAATCAATCACTAACGTTACTTATATAAGGATACCACTAGTTTACTAATCGTTAACGTTACTTAAGAATACCATTATTACACTTCTACTTACAGTAATTATCAATTTATAAAATAAACCATCACTAATATTTCTTACGGAAACGACTAATACACTTCTTACCGAGTGTCACGAACCCAAACCGGACCCGATCGTAATGGCGCCTCTCGTGAAACAAGGCTAGCCAACACAAACTCCCAAACCAATTAACAGTTATAATAATTCATAATTACATAAATAAGTGGTAAATCCTAAAATAGAGTGAAATAGAACAACTGCGGAAACAAACACAGCCCGACATCGGGGTGTCACCAGTCATGAGCATTTAAATATCCAACTAAGAGTAGGAAAAAGGACTACACAGTCTATTACAGAGCTAGTACAAAGGAAAGTAAAGATATGAGGGAGAAGCATTGGGCTGGAAACGTCGAGCAGCTACCTAGTGAACTCCGAACAACCTGCTGGAAGCAATCAGCTCTCGCTAGCGTGACCCGAGGCTCCTGAATCAACACATAGGGTGCAGGGAGTAATGTGAGTACGCCAACTCAGTGAGTAATAAAAGTAAAGACAGCTGAGCAATAAGAAAACATGTAAAACACAGCAAAATGCTACAACGAGGCAGTATAAGATCGGAGTAATGCAATAACATAGTAAAAGCTCGTAGAAACACCTTAATTCAGTAAAAGCCTTTTTAAAACATCTTGTAGCAGTTTAAACGAGTGAATGAAAAACATGGAGAAAGATAGATACATAAAATCAACCCCTCAGGTACAATACCAACAGAATCAGCCCCTCGGGCTATCTCACAATCACTCCTATCAGCCCCTCAGGCAATAACACAGAACAACATCAGCCCCTCGGGCTATATCACGTCTCACACTGGGTACCCGTACTCACTGGAGGTGTACAGACTCCGGAAGAGGCCCCTTGCGGCCCAAGCGCAATATCAAGTTACTCTAGTCATCAGATGTTGGATCTGTATGGACAATCTCAATCTTTGGTCTTGAAGATGGATCGGAAAAGTTCCAGAAAGAATCAGAATTCTCGAAGAACACGTAAAATAAAACAGCTGATGCCAAAAATAATGCCAAGAGTAATAGATAAATCTGCCACTGTGCAATTGAAGAGAGGGAAAAAACAGGTCAATATTGGACTTAAATGCTCGTGCACGTCCCCCGACGCAAGAGAAAAGAAAAAGAGATAGACCTTTCCAACCACCGGACATTTAACTTTGTCACCATTGCTCCCCATTGAGAGGAAGTGGTAAGAGCAACACTGCCAAATGTGCGCCAATGTAGACTTAAAAGATATGTAGTAGGCAAATAGAATAAGAGTTTTGAGGGCATCTCCCATCGTGCACTATTATTTGCACCAAATCTAAATTTGATGTAAAATTTGGTGTTTTTTTGCTCCAATAAAACACCAAAATTTGCACCATTTTAGTGTGTGAATAGTGTCACACCAAATCGTCAACACCAAATTTGATTTATTATTATTTTATTCATCTTTTATTTTTTTGAACTTTTAATTTATCATATATTGTGTATATAATTAATTTTTATATTAATATTTTTATAATTTTAATTTTATATCTTATTTTTGTCACGACTCAAAATCCCTCCGAAGGAATCGTGATGACACCTAGTCTCTAAACTAGGTAAGCCTAACATTAACTGAAATAACATTAACATTTACTAACTTCAAATTAAATAACTCTAAATAAATCACAATTCCCAAAACCGGTGGTACAAGTCACAAGCCTTTCTAAGAGTAGTAATACAAAATAAATACAACACTGTTCCAGAACGAGATGGAATCAATGGAACGTAAATAATAAACGAAGGTGACCCCGAGGCCTGCGAACGCAGCAACTGGTTACCTTGAGTCTCCACCGCGACAATCCGTACAGCTACTATCAATCAATACCTGAATCCGTACAAAAAAAAATGTACAGAAGTATAGTATGAGCACACCACAACGGTGCCCAGTAAGTATCAAGACTAACTTCGGCGGGGTAGTGACGAGGAACAGTCAAGACACCTACTAGTCAAATGAAACGAATAGGATATGATAATAAAATATCAGGACAAAGGTAACAAAGTAATATCAACGACAGAGAGAAATCAAAATACAACAATTGAGAAAACAAAGGGAGAGCACGTATAGTAACAAACGATAATCAAGTAAATCAAATAACCAAGTAGATCAACACTGACGTAATAGGGACACAGACAAGTAGGAATGTATTCAAATAAAGAAGGCAATGTCAACTCAATCAATCACATCATGTCTATACACAATCCCGACCAACTCAATCCTCGGTTTCTCATATCATAATCATAACTTTCGAACCTTCAGCACACATGACATCTTGTGCCCACATATTTTTCCATCTCACTTTTCACAACAACATTCTCAATTACATAACATAAAGTAAATTATAATTTCTAGACCAATTAAGAAAAACAGTGAGAAGATAAAGTTGATTTTAGAAATCATTTGAGTAAAGAAAGTACCCTTTTCAAATAAAATGCAACATCAAATAAAGTATTACCTTTAACATGAGATTTAATAAATTACGACTTAGTAAAAACCCCCGTTTAAGTAAAATACACCTCAGACGGTTAAAGAAGATTTAATTGAGAAACTAAATGAATAATAAAGGTAACAATTTTTGAAATTTGAAGTATTGAAATATATATATATATATATATATATAATTACGGAGAGTTCAAATTGAAAAGAGATCATGCAAGGCAACGTAGTATAAATTCCTTTATTTTAAATCACGATATTACTAATAACTCAACGACATGGGAGCAAAATATAGAGGGGAACCTCAAATACAGTAAATAAGTAGAGAAGCAAGGTAATTATCAACTTTGAAACCAATAGAAATAGTAAAACAGTAACAAGCGCACGACATCACCCTTCGTGCTTTTACTCTCGTCCTCACCATAGAAATCAACAGAAACGGCACGACATCACCCTTCGTGCTTTTACTCTCTCATAATCATGGCACGCATCACCTTTCGTTCTTTTACTCAATAATGTGGCACGACATCATCCTTCATGCTTTTACTCTCACAGAATATGGCACGACATCACTCTTCGTGCATTAACAATCACAATATCGGCACAGCATCACCCTTCGTGCATTAATACTCACAATATCGGCACGTCATCACCCTTCATGCATTAACACTCACTCACAATCTCATGCACTGCATCACCTTCATGCTTTACACTCTTCTTCACCTAAACAACAGAAACAATAACTTTCCGGCAAGGGAATCAACAATAGAAACAATAACATCCCAGCAAGGGAATCAGTAATAGAAATAATAACATCTCGGTAAGGGAATCAGCAATAACCAATCTTGTTTTAACAGTTAGCTTCGTAATATAGATCTCAACTTGAGTCAATACTCAACAATGAAAAATTACCTAGAGAATATCATAAGACTTGTTCAACATGAATAATCGTCAATTGAAGCATAAATAGTACATAATAAGGATCACGGAAAGACCAAGAAGCACAATAACCTTAACAAAATAACAAGTCATAAATAGCACGTGATAATTACACGGTAACCACAACAATTGGACATACAACATATTTGCACGAATTCATAGAGGAACTCACATTCAAAAAGTATCAAACAATAAGGAAGACAATCACTTCAATTAAGGCAAATAAGGGTCAAGTAACAAGTAGAGTTAGAGGAATGCTAACAACATCACATGGAGCATATAAGGGTAATTTTAGCAATTAGGAAACTCGATCATAACAGAATACTTCCCACATAATGGACATAAGGACCTAAGAACCCTAAAGCAAAATTTCCCACAAATAAGTTCGAGCACACACTCGTCACCTCGCATGCATGGACTACAATTAGCATAGAAGACTCAAATCCTAGGGGGAAGTCCCCCACACAAGGTTAGGCAAGATACTTACCTCAATCCGGCCAATTTACTCAATTTAGCTTTTCCTTTACCAATTCATTAACGCTTGACTCAATCTAGCCAAAAACGACTTGAATACATCAAACATTATACAATTTGTAAAAAGTCAACAAAAGTCAACTCCCTGGGCCCGCACCTTGGAACCCGACAAAATTTATAAAAACTGAACACACATTCCGCTATGAGTTCACCCATACAAAAATTATCTAATTCTGATATCATTTTGTCATTTAAATCATCATTTTACATTTTTGAAAGAATTCACAATTTTCCCCAAATTTTCCTTTAGATTCTCATGAATTTGATGTTAAATCTAAGATATAATCACAAAATATAGTTGGAAATTGATTAAAGACACTTACCCAATGATTTGGAGAAGTTTGGGTCTTTAGAAAATCACCTATGGAGGTTTAGGGTTTGAGAAAATTGAAAAATGAGTGAAAATCCCGTCAAAAACCTCACTTAACAGGCCTCAGCTGTCGCATTTGCGACCCAGGGTTCGCAATTGCGAACCCTCACAATTTGCGAATAAGGCAGGGCTGGCAGAAGTCGCATTTGCGACAAAAAGTTTGCATTTCCGAATAGGGCATCGCAATTGCAATGAATAAGTTCGCATTTGCGACCACACCAGAAACCAACAATTTTTCCCGATACGAAAATGAGCATAACTTCCTCATACGATGTCCAAATTTGATGAATTTTTTTCCTGTGACTCCGTAATTTTGATACGGATCTAATGGTTCAATAAAAACTGAATTTGGATCTCATTTGCTTAATGTAGTATCATTTTTTCTTGAAGAAACGACGATGAAACATCCAAAAACAAGCGCAATATAGCCTAAACCTATCCGAAACTCACCCAAGCCCTCGGAACTCCAAACCAAACATGCACGCAAGTCTAAAAGCATCATACGGACTTGCTCGTGCGATCAAATCATCAAAATAACATAAAAAAAACTATGAATTTAACCTCAAAACTCATGATTTTCTAACTTTTCAACTGGACGTCCAAATCACGTCAAATCAATTCCGATTCTCACCAAATTTCGCAGATAGGACTTCAATATCATAACAAACTTGTACCAGGATCCGGAATCAAAATATGGGCCCGATACCAACGAGTTCAAACACTAATTCATTTCTTTATTTCCTTTAAAAACCAGCACAATAATTTTCTTCAGAAATTATTTTATAAAGCTAGGGACCTCGAAATTCAATTCCGGGCATACGCCCAAGTTTCATATTTTACCGCGGACTTGCCGGGGTCATCGAAACATAGATCCGGGTCCATTTACCAAAAATATTGACCAAAGTCAACTAAAAACTAAATTTTAACTCTAGAAATTACTATATTTTTTCATATTTTCACATAAAAGCTTTTCGGTATCACTTCCGGACTACGCACGCAGGTCGATACACATAATATGAAGCTACTTGTGACCTCAAACTGCCGAACCATACGAAATTGCTCAAAACGACCAGTTGGATCGTTATATCCTCCTCCACTTAAACATACGTTCGTCCTCGAACGTGCCCGGAGTCGTTCCAAGGCCATCAAACCACTGCATGAGCTCCTCATACATACACCCGAACAAGCTGAATCGAGCCAAAAATTCCAATCCAGAATACAATCATATGATGTTCCACATAACTCACATACTCGAAGCAATAACCTCTGACCACCATAGCTGCTCAAATAACATCCTGGATGCCGAAAATATACTTCACATTGAATACAATCTTGTTCCGGACTTCCACAACACTACCCATGATAAATAGACATGCGGAATCTCATAGCCGCCCATGAAGTCAACAAGTCACGAAGCTCTCTCGCCCGCCAAGGGTCATTACCCAAATCTTAGCAGAAACACCCTCTCACTTCCAAACACTCCCAACCCCCCAATACCATAACACTAATCTTAGGTCTAAGAACCTCATCTCAGCCAATACAATAAATCCAACTAACAACTCATCATGGAACCACACAGATTCTTACACTACACACCAAATCAGCAATAACTCAATTATGCAACACAAATAAAGAAAAAACAAAGTAGAAGAATTATCTAACAAGTACAACATGTGTGACAACAAAAGTATAGATTTTTCATCAAATCGTCCCACAGAGGGAAGGCACAACACTAATAAACACAAGGAAAGAGTATCCCACATAACATCCTGCGGCGTGTAGCCCGCTCCCAAATACTCATCAAGCCAAAATGCTCAGGTTCACTGAATATATGAACACTGATATCAAGCACAGCAGAGAGCACAAGTAAAATTGTGGGAACAATGAATAGAAGTAATAAAATAAGAGAGAAGCAAGTATATATAAGGTGCACTGAGCAAATCAACATCACGAGGGCTATCTCACCCGCATCGCCATAAGGCCTGAACAAAATTAGAACATGCGTGGGGATTAATCGTACAACCTCACAGCTCACCACAACATAAAAGAGTAGCATATAACGTAGGCCAGAGGCACAAATAATGTCCATTCTACCTGAGAACGTGACCAAAATGACAATCTCACAGGAGCACACAAATTTGACCTGATACAAAACACATATTCTCGTTGATCCTCCAAATAGCTCACAACCGAATCCTGATCCTTCCCAATTAGATAGATATTCTTCAAAAGATCCACAACAACCTATTGATAACACATGCTATTAATTATCTCATTCTCAACATTTCTTCACAATCCGCAAACGGAAATAGTCCATATATGAGGGCATCTAGCCCCAACCTCCGGAATACCAAAATTTTCATACCCAACTCAACTACGCAAATCGAATGGCTGATATATCATTCATACCCGATCATTCTGCTGAAGCACCCATATAGGATTCTGGCTACGTAACAACACATGAACCTCGAAAGCCTCAAACCCCAGTAATCACCATGCTACTAGCCACGCACCCGCAAACCAAAACTCGAGGTCCTTTCCAAAAATGCACACTCTTCACATATGATGGCCAACAATGCCACCCTCTATTAATTTCAAATACTGATCTAGGAGAAACCGCAATGTACCACATATTCCTTACGCCCATAGAAGACAACCAACTCAATCCATTGCCAAACCACCGAGAACCCTCCGAGATCCACCCGTACACAACTAAACCATCAAGACTGCACCTCCCCAACTCAAATGAGTCACACAAACCGTCCAATCCGAGAGTGGTGCCTCAAATGCCAGTAGAGAATTCCTATTCAAAGGACCAATTACTTCATCGCTATGCTGACCCAACACCACGGAGCTGACCCATTTCTTCGGACAGTCGATATGCAATAACCCTAATCAAAGTCGCAAATACATACGATCCTAACACGAACCACGTAGCCCAGAAGCTTATAAACCACTGCATTTCCTATGAAACACCCCGTCCTACCGCAACCACGGTACCTACGCTGAAAAGACCTTCTGTGAATCCAAATTTGTTCCTCTAACTCCCCTTGATGCTGAAATGCAGATCCATTAATGACACAAAACACTGTAAGCCCCAACATCATCCCGTGCAAGATCTCAGACCTTGTCCATACACAAAATCCGGATACCCACTAATACCACATATACACATACCTCAGGCCAAATCTGATATAAATCTAACTCTGCAATCTGATATAAAATGCCTTAAAAAGTAGAGACTTATTTCACAATCTTTCTTCAGGTTGGCCATCCTTAATTCTAGACAAGGCTATAATAACTTACAAATCTACAGGTCCAAAGCTACTCCAGTCATCAGATGTTGGATCTGTATGGACAATATCAATCTTTGGTCTTGAAGATGGATCAGGAAAGTTCCAGAAAGAATCAGAATTCTCAAAGAATACGTAAAATAAGACAGCCGATGCCAAGAGTAATAGATAAATCTGCCACTCTGCAATTGAAGAGAGGGAAAAAATAGGTCAATCTTGGACTTAAATGCTCGTGCACGTCCCCAGGCGCAAGAGAAAAGAATAAGAGACAGACCTTTCCAATCAGCTGGGACATTTAACTTAGTCACCATTGCTCCCCATTGAGAGGAAGTGGTAAGAGCAAACCTGCCAAATATGCAACAATGTGGACTTATAAGGTAAATAGGCAGAGTGAATAAGAGTTTTGATTTCCAAAGATATTCATGAAAGGTTCTTGGTGTTGAGTGCCAAAGTCCCACATCGGTGAAGTGCCAATTTTGGTTGGTACTTTACCCTATAAAAGAAGGCCTAATATTTAGGATTTAAACACACCTCTTATTTGCCTTCTTATCTTCTTAAGGCATTTGTATCTTCTCTCTTTAGTATTATTTTACTTGTATTTTGGAGTGGAATAAAGTATTGGTTGTGTCCGAGGAAGTAGGCTAAATTGGCCGAACCTCGTAAATTCTGGTGTTCCTTTTATTGTTGCTTTATTGTCTTATTTATTATTTGGTGGCTGTCATAATTTTTGATATAGTAGTTGTGACTTATTCACACTATATACATTTGGCTTCCGCAACAATTGGTATCAGAGCCAAGGTACTGTCTAAGTATGCTCTGTGGTTGCAGCATAGTCTGATCTTCCACATCAGAAAAGATTTATCTTGGTAATTGAGTCAAGGTTCTGTCTGAGTATGCTCTGTGGTTGCAGCTTAGTCAGATCTTCCACACCAGAAAGGAAATAATCTTGATTTGTGTCATCAGCTATTAAATCTTGATTTGTGTCATCAGCTATTAAATAATATTTGTATCAAAGATGGGAGACAATAAATAAGAAGAATATACATCAAGTGTCAACATTACGTCATCATTAGCATCTTCGCTTATGACAAGAATTGTGTCAAATATGAAATTTGCGGTAGAAATTTTTGACGGGTCAGGACATTTTGGGATGTGGCAAGGCGAGGTTCTAGATGTCCTTTTTCAACAAGGGCTAGATCTTGCTATTGAAGAAAAGAGACCAGATGTTATTGGAGAAGAAGATTGGAGAATTATCAATCGTGTTGCTTGCGGTACCATTCGATCCTACCTTGCTAGAGAGCAGAAATATCCATACACAAAGGAAACTTCTGCAAGTAAATTATGGAAAGCACTGGAGGATAAATTTTTGAAGAAAAATAGTCAAAATAAATTGTACATGAAGAAGAGACTGTTTCGCTTCACCTATGTTCTTGGTACCACGATGAATGAACATATCACTAGTTTCAATAAGTTGGTCACATATTTGCAAAATATGGATGCAACTTTTGATGATGGTGACTTGACCTTGATGTTGTTGGGGTCACTTCCTGATGAGTACGAGCACTTTGAAACTACTCTACTCCATGGAAATGACGAAATTTCTCTCAGAGAAGTTTGTTCGGCTTTGTACAACTATGAACAAAGAAAGGGTGAAAAACAGAAGGGTGGAGAAGGAGAAGCACTGGTTGTGAGTGGTCGTCCTCAAAATCAAACGAGGACAAAGAAAGGAAGATCCAAGTCAAGATCTACACCCAGCAAAGATGAATGTGCCTTTTGCCGAGAAAAGGGGCATTAGAAGAAAAAGTGTCCGAAGTTGAAGAATAAGGCCAAACATAACAATGAAAAGGCCATTATGGATTCAAATGTAGCTGATGGTAATGATTCAGACTTCTCATTAGTTACAACAGAGCCATCAACATTATCATACATATGGTTGGTGGACTCGGCTTGTAGCTATCATATGTGTTCCAATAGGGACTGGTTTGTTGATTTTCAAGAAGGAGAATATGGAGTCGTCCACACAGTGGATGACATCCCTCTTACCTCATATGGCATTGGTTCAATACGATTAAAGAACCATGATGGAATGATGAGAATATTAACATATGTTCGATATGTACCATGTTTGAAGAGAAATCTCATCTCTGTGGGAGCCCTAGAATCAAAAGGGTTCAAAATCATTAAAGAAAATGGAGTGATGAGAGTATGCTCCAGCGCACTAGTGGTAATGAAGGTCAATAGTAAGAACAATAACATGTACCGTTATCGCGGTAGTACAGTTATTTGGACAACAACAGTAACATCCAGTGACGAAAAATAGGCAGAAGCAACCAGGCTATGGCACATGCGCTTGGGACATGTTGGAGGAAAATCCTTGAAAACTTTATCAGATCAAGGATTGTTAAAAGGAGTAAAGGCTTGCAACTTGGATTTTTGCGAGTATTGTGTCAAAGGGAAACAAACAAGGGTTAAATTTAGTACAGTGATCCATAATACTAAATGTATTTTGGATTATGTACACTCTAATGTTTGGGGTCCTTCCAAAACACCTTCATTGGGTGGGAAGCACTATTTTGTAACCTTTGTTGATGATTTTTTCCGAAGAGTGTGAGTGTATACAATGAAGAGCAAAGATGAAGTGTTGAGAATTTTTCTCAAATGGAAAATGATGGTGGAGAATCAAACAGGCAGGAGGATCAAGTGTATTCGCACACACAATGGAGGTGAATACAAAAATGATCATTTTAATAAGGTCTTTGAAAATGATGGCATCGTCCGACACTTCACTGTTAGACATACACCATAACAGAATGGAGTGACAGAATGTATGAACCGGACCTTGCTGGAGAAGGTACGATGTATGTTGTCCAATGCTGGCTTGGGCAAAGAATTTTGGGCTGAGGCAGTTACATATGCATGCCACCTCATTAATCGTTTACCATCTGCTTCTATTGATGGCAAGACACCATTTGAAAAATGGTATGGAAAACCTGCTGTAGATTATGACTCTTTGCACGTGTTTGGCTTAACTGCATATTATCATGTGACAGAGTCAAAATTGGATCCAAGGGCAAAGAAGACTATTTTCATGGGGATTACTTCTGGAGTCAAAGGATATTGCTGATGGTGTCCTATGACAAAGAAAGTAATATTCAACAGGGATATTACCTTTGATAAATCTGTTATGGTAAATAAGGTAACAGAAGATACCAAACAAAATGAGGGTGCTTCTAAGCAGGTGGAGTTTGAGGAAAAATTTATTTTTCCTACACAAGAAGCAGCGGAGGAAACAAATGAAGATTATCCTATAGAAGAAGAGCCAGTAGAGAGAGAGAGAGATTCCAACTCAGGAACCTCAACAACAACTTGAATTAATTGCAACTAGCAGGCCAAAAACAACAATAACAAAACCTGTTCGTCTTATAGAGAAGGTTGCTTGTGCCGCCTCAATTGTAGCTGATGATGTTCCTACCACTTATAAAGACGCAGTCCAAAGTTCAGAAGAAGATAAGTGGAGGATTGCCATGAATGATGAAATATAGTCCTTTCATCAGAATCATACATGGAGATTGGCCAATCTCCCGAAGGGAAAGAAAGCAATTGGGTGCAAATGGGTATTTGCAAAGAAAGAAGGATTTCCTAACCAAAAAGACGTTCGCTACAAAGCAAGATTGGTGGCCAAAGTATATTCTCAAAAGGAGGGAATTGATTACAATGAAGTATTTTCTCCAGTTATAAAACATTCCTCCATTAGAATTATGTCGGCTTTGGTAGCACAGTTGGATTTGGAACTAGTTCAGATGGATGTAAAAACTGCATTTTTAATGGAAACTTGGAGGAGAAAATCTACATGACTCAGCCAGAAGGATTCAAAGTTGCTGGAAAGGAAAATATGGTGTGCAAACTTGAAAAATCGTTCTACGAATTGAAACAATCTTCTAGACAATGGTACAAATGATTTGACAAGTTTATGTTGCGGCAAGGGTACAAGAGAAGCAAGTACAATCATTGTGTGTATTTGCGCAAGCTTAAAGATGGTTCCTTTATATATCTTCTCCTATATGTTGATGATGTGTTGATAGCTTCCAAGAATTCGGAAGAAATTGATAAGTTGAAGATTCAACTGAAGAAGGAGTTCGAGATGAAGGATCTGGGTGAGGCAAAGAAAATTCTTGGCATGAAGATAATAAGAGATAGACGTTCAAAGAAACTCTGTTTATCTCAGAAAGAATATTTGAAAAGAGTACTACAACATTTTGGCATAGATGAAAAGACTAAGCCAGTTAGTACTCCACTTGCTCCCCATTTTAAGTTAAGTACTACTATGTCGCCAAAAGATGAAGCTGAACAAGAGTATATGTCAAAGGTATCATACGCAAATGATGTTGGTAGCTTGATGTATGCAATGGTCTGTACGAGACCTGACATTTCACAAGCTGTTGGAGTTATTAGCAGATATATGCATAATCCAGGAAAGGAGCATTGGCAAACTGTAAAGTGGATTCTACGGTATATTCATAATACTGTAGATGTTGGGTTAGTTTTTGAGCAGGAAGGCAATCAGTCTATAGTTGGATATTATGACTCAGATTTTGCAGGTGATCTGGACAAACGAAGATCAACTACTGGTTATGTGTTTACTTTTGCAAAGGCACCAGTTAGTTGGAAGTCCACTTTGCAGTCAACAGTTGCTTTGTCTACAACAGAGGCAGAGTACATGGCTATTACAGAGGCTATGAAGGAGGCAATTTGGCTTTAAGGGTTGCTAAAAGAGCTTGGTGTTGAACAAAAAAGTATCACATTTTTTTATGATAGTCAAAGTGCTATTCAATTAGCGAAGAACCAAGTTTATTATGCAAGGACGAAGCACATTGATGTTCGGTATCATTTCGTACGAGAAATCATAGAAGAAGGTGGAGTCACGGTGAAGAAAATTCATACTATCTTCTTTCTTTAGTATTATTTCACTTGTATTTTGGAGTGGAATAAAATATTGGTTGTGTCCGAGGAAGTGGCTAAATTGGCCGAACCTCGTAAATTATGATGTTCCTTTTATTGTTGCTTTATTGTCTTATTTATGATTTGATGGCTGTCATAATTTTTGGTATAGTAATTGTGACTCATTCACACTATATACATTTGACTTCCGCAACACTTGGCATCGCGATATCTACTGCCTTTTAAGATTACTGTGCTAAGATCAAAGATGGATCAAGCAGTTTAAATCTGAAAACTGCGCCGCGGTTTTTTGCTCTTTTTCTTGGGTCTCAAATCAATATCAACCTTGAGTTTATGGCAGACAATGCCCATGGACAACACCAAATCTTTGCAGAAACAAGCTAGGAACACCGAATCTCTGCAGAATGTCCTGCACAATATAATTTTTTTTGCTCACGTGCAACATCAGGAAGAATTACTAAACAATCTGCTACACCTCCAGTAAGCTAAATCTGATTTACATGACGTGAATAATCAAGTCGTGGACAATCAAGTCTTCACACTCGAAGATCATGAGTGGAGCACAAGCTCCACTCTAAGAATCCGTAATGCACTTTCCGAGCCAGGAATCAGTCACACACTTCTAAGAATCCGTAATGTGAAACACTACTTGTCGATATGATAGGCGATTATGAGTTTCTACAAGCTTTTTTTACCATTAGCAGTATTACGAAGGCTTGGAACAAAAATTTATTAAGATAGAAATATTTTACCGGTACCGGATTTGATAATAAAATAGCTATTGTGATCTAAAGTTATTGCTACAAGTATACGAGCTATGGCTTCGCAAAAAAGCTCATTAAATAAAAGGGTTTATCCAACGGTGACAAATCATAATTAACGAAAGTTGCTTAACTTCTTGTGGTTATTTTTGTAAAAATAAAGTCTTTTTTCTAAAAACTATGTTCATGTGAAAAGCAGAAAAAAAATTCAGCCTAATAACAGAAACATAAGGAATTTCGTCAAAATGTACAAAAAGCAAAATGGGTAGATAAACAAAGGAGATAGGAAAGCTTCAAATTTTGCTTTCATAATGATGATATTCTCAATTTAATGTAATGATTAGCCGTCTCCCAAAGCTTAGGCACTATTTCCAATATAGAATGGGCGATTAATTTAGTACTTGTACTTAAAAAGAAGCTAACAGAAGTTATAATTAACATCTTTTTTTTAATTATAATTTTCTAGTGTCATATGTGTTGTTCAGATTTCTACTTTTCACACATATTGTCTCACGATAGTAATTCTTTTGAAGTGTTGAGCATATATGACATTTCATTTCTTCACAAAAGCATACTAACTCGTTGCTTCACGGCCGCATGCAGCTTTTCCTTTGTTGTTAGCCCTATTTTTATCTTTAAAATAGTAATAATTTTAAATATTTTAGGACCACAGGAAAAAATAGATGACGATACTTTGGATCTGATCAATGTGTATGCTTTTCCTTTGCCATTTTGTATTCCAAGTGCTTTGATGGTTTGATTTTTATTTTTACTTTACTTTCAGAAATTGAGTATTGCAGTAGAAACATATTTGACAGCAAGGATTTATTTTTAGAATATATATGCAGTTGAAAGTTTATTATTTTAGGTACGCATTTCGTAGTATTTGATACAAGATATGATTACATGTATATGAAAGTGACTTGGGCAAACGATCGCTTCTTAAACATATTAAGAAGTCGGGTGACAGAGAGAATTCCTGCTGATGAAACATACATCAGCAGGAATTAACAAAAAAAAAAAAAAAAAAAAGACATTGCAACATGAATTACACCACCAAGAATTCAGCTTCAACTATAGAAGCTGACTAAAGGAAAAAACCAAAACAAAAACATTTGGAGTCATAGGCATAAAAACTATTACATAACTTATTGGGTTTTCTGAAGGGGAGTCTTGGCGTAACTGGTAAAATTTATGTCATGTGATCAGGTGGTCACGCGTTTGAGCCGTGAAAATAGTCTCTTGCAGAAATATAGGATAAGACTGCGTACAATAGACCCTTGTTGCCCAGCTCTTTCCCGAACCCCGCGCAGAGCAGGAGCTTAGTGCACCGGGCTGCCCTTTTATTGAGTTGTCTGAATACCTTAACTTCAATCAAGAACACAATTCTTACCAATAGTTAACAAAGTGCTGAAGCTCATTTCTAGTGTTTGGACTATCCCAATCCAATGATTCCCACCATTCTTTATCACTTGAATGTATAGCTATCTCTCTAAGAGTTGAAGGAATGGTAAATTTCTCATCTTCCTCTTCAGGGGAAAAAAAGAAAGGCAATTTCCTTAACTTATCACATTCCTTTATTGACACTTTCTTGATTGAGTTGCACTCCATTTTTCCATTGCATATGCTTTTCAATTCAGGCAAAGACCATAAGTATATTCTTGTCAATTTAGGAAGGACGATGATTCCATCATTTTCGTCTGCAATTATTTCCTCTATTTGACTACAAGAGAGTACATATATTCTCTCAAGATTTTGCATGTTTGAGCATAAACCAATTGGAAATAGCTTCTTAATACTGTGACATCTCTCGATTCGTATCATTCTAAGGCAAGAAAAGATACCAGTTAGTGAAATAGAATCTCTTAAACTTGTTTCCCATTCATCAAAAATGCCAATGAAACTATGCAACTCGAGGAGATCAAGATGCTCGAGAGAATGAAATAAGACGGATTCTTGTCCCTCTTCTATCCTCATAAGATACTCTAGTTTGTTGCACCAACGTACTTTGAAGTACTTTAAATCTTTAGAATCATAAAGACGCGGCAAACAATCTGAAAGACAGCCACTGAAGTTATTGCAGCTCTCAATTTTCAGGTGCTCGATGTCCTGTGGAAGCAATAACACTTCATCTTCTTTCCCAAGTCCGTAACACTTGACTAATTTATCGGAAAACCTGTTATGATTGAATTGGATTTGTGTCATTGGTCCCAAGCCATCATATTGACCTACTAAAATTCTATAAAACCTAAGGCATCCCTCATTTTCTTGAGCTTTAATGAATTGGTTGAAGTCTTGAACATTACAGAACCTACCTTGAAATTCTTCCAACTCTTTTAGCTCCTCTAGTTCCTCCCCTTCTACGTCTGTATGATGCGATAACACTAACCGTTTGAGAGAGGAGATTTGGGACAATATCCCTATTGGTATTTTCTCGAGCCAACGCATTGCATGCAAATTCAGGGATTTGAGGTTCAACATAGTCTCAAGGGCTTCAGGCATAGTTTGAATCGCGGTGCCACTCAAATCCAATTCCTGCAACGCCTTGAGTTTTTCCAAAGTTGGAATTGACCTTAGGTTCCAACAAAATGCAAGTAAAAGAGCAGTGAGGTTCTCCAAGTCGGATACAGAATCAGGTAACTTCTCAATGCAAGTGTGACTTATATCAAGAACACGTAACGCCTTCATGTGCTCGAAAAAAGAATCTGGAATTTTCCATAAGTGATAATTCTGCTGCAACATTAAGGTTGTTAGCTTAGGACACTTAGCTGATGTTCCTGCTGGAATTTCAGCTATCTTGTTCCTCATTAGAGATACCTGTTAGGAACAAAATTTTCGATGACCTAAATGCAAAAGGGCACCTGAATCAGGAGTATTAATAAAATTCTTCATTCTTATCGTTGGTGACACCGCTTCGCTAAAAGAATTTTCTAAATTATATGTGTAGAAAATGATTAAAGGAAAATATAATAGGTAAATATATTTGGATGACACCGCTTGCCACACAAAGCATATTTAGCTCAGCCGTCCGGCAGTGCTCCATGTCATGTGAAAAAGGTCCCAAGTTCAAATCCTCTTGCTAGCATTTTTGTTTTCTCCTCATAACTAATAATAATCAATTTAAGAACACTAACCAGCCAACAAAATGCAGCGGAATTCCAAGAAAAAAGTTTAAACAAGAATATTTTGCAAACTGGCTTCATCTTTTTATATATATATATATATATATATATATATATATATATATATATATATATATATATATATATATATATATATATATTTTTTTTTATTTTTTATTTTTTTGAAAAAAGAACCTTAAGAACGCTAAACCTAGAGAAGACAATTCAACGAAATTCCAAGACTAAGAAATATGAGTAGCACTTTATAAGTTTATATATTTTGTAGAGTTTAAATATCTAATCGAAATTCTACTTAATTTGTAATTCAGTAAAAATTAATAAAATATTCTCCTATATATTTCAAGTTTTTGAAAGAAAGTTTAAGCTGTCAAAGTTTACTTAATTTGAGAGAGATTTCCATAAATCAGAACAATAGCATCCTGTTGAAAGACTAAGCGAAAGAATTGAGTTAGATTTCCTAATGTTTTATCTGAGTAAATATTACCAATATGAATATATCATCCAAACAACTATCATGCAATAAGAAAATGGTATATTCAGCTAAACGAAAAGTGCGACTATCATGAAAACATTTCAAGAAAAAGAAAGCTCGTCGAAGATAATTGTGTTAATACATTTAAATGTGATTTATTAAGATAATCTTGTTACAGTAACTTATTCATAAGTTCACTTCTTAAAATATTGACACCGCTTACTAAACATCATGGCCGATTTAATAAGATTATTTATTAAGATAATCTTATGAACTTATTCATAAGTTCATTATTATATTAGAAATAACATCAGTGTACATGTACACAAAAGATCATAGTTTATGAGATGTCTTAGGCCGATTTACTTTAAACCTTAGCAAATAACTTTTGATTTAGGCAAAACCTTTTAATTATAACAAATAACATACAATTATTATCTCTTTATATATAATGTCAAGTAAATAAAGTTTTAACAATACCTTGTCCAAATTTTCCAGCCATTCATGTTCCTTTGGTGCATCATTGAGTTGAACTCCGGCTTTTACCATAAACATAGGATTTTCATAAGTGATCCTCATTGCCATGTCTCTAATCAAATTATGCATTTTCACACATTGATTACCTTTGCTGTCTATGGCACTTTCCAACAAACAAACACTTTCCAATCTGCTTAATATCTCATATCCCTGCTCAAACTCTGCCTCGCGAGTCTCCTTTGTATCGATTAGCCCCTCTAAAATGAATCTACTTATCAATTGATCCTTTGGAATTTTCTCATCTTCTGGATACAAACAACAATACAAGAAACATTGTTGTAAGTTTTGCTCCTTCAAACAATTAAAACTATACAGCAACATTTGTATAACATCATTGTTTTCCCCTTTAAAAGATTCTTGAATAATATTTTCCAGGGCCTTTTTCCACTTATTAAGACCATCCAATTCTAACCCTTTTAGGCTTTTAGCTATTGTAATTATCCTAAGTGGAAGGCCACCACAATTATTTACCACAAACTTAGCCATTTCTTCTACTTCTTGAGGAATTACTACTTTCTCATTTCCAAGTTTTTCTATAAACAAGCTCCAAGATTCCTCTTCTTCTAGTTTTTTCACTCCAAATTTCCTTTGACATCCCATTTTTCGACACGTTTCGAGCAAACAACTTGTTACTATCAACCTTCCCCCTTCAACTTTTAAAGGATTCCCTAACATCTTTAAAGGTATATCTTCTAATGCATCATCCAAAATTAGAACAAAATCCTTTTTCCCTTTGAATGATTCGTGTAACGCGATCGCCCTCTTCTCTTCATCTTCTTCCTCTAAAAGATCCAATCCAATGGCTGCAGCAATATCATTTTGCAATTCCTTGATGCTGAATTCTTGAGAAATATTTATCCAAATAACTTGGGATTGAGTTTTTTGTTGGAGAAGATGATTTATTAGCTTGGCTAAGGTTGTTTTTCCAACCCCTTTAACTCCATATATGCCAATGCTAGTGACTTTATCTTTTTTTAAGCATCTCCAAATTCTTTCACATGTTCTCTTGGTTTCTTGACCAAATAGTTTTGTTGTGAAAAATGATTCCCTTGCTTCATTTGCTTCCATTTTGGTCACAAAATCTCCAAATTTCCCCTGGGATTAATCAAGAAACTAGCAGTTAGTATACAGGCCGATCCAAGATTTAAACTCGACGGAGTTTAATCTTTAATTTTCTTAGCATTTAACTAATTGTACTTTTGAAATTATGTGTTTAGAGTTAAATATTTGTTAGAAGTTTTAGTGAAGTTTCACATATGTGTGCTTCATGTCGGAAATATTAGGTTAATTGAACCTGCAACACATAAACTGCATCCGCCTAGATAGTGTTGCAAAAATAGACAAAGAAGAAATAATACTTAAGAAAGGACATTTTCATAAACTACAAAGAGTTCTAAGCTTAGTTTAAGTGAAATATAGAAAGAGATTAGAGGTAATACTATAGGTGTAAAAAAAACTTGGAAATGACACTAGGTAGCCACTCTAAAGGGCTGCTATTTAGAAATTAGATAATACATCGTGAATTTCAGTTTTTCAGTTCAAATTTTTAGAATAAAAATACCTTGAATTGTCCTAAAGTAAAGATTTTTAATTTAAAATTTCAGGAAAAAAAAAGTATTGGCTAATCTCTAGATAACATCCTTGAGAATGGCTATATGTGCACTTGCCTCGAATCATCATTTTCACTTGGTAGGACGGAGAACATTTTTGAGGATATGTTTTTTTATCTTTTGACTTAGTTTCCTGAAAAAAGTTTTAATGTTTTCCAAGATGCAAGTATTAAGCACTCAACACTACATTAGCAATTTATGGATAAAATTTAAAAAAAGCCACTTTTCAACCCCCGTAAATGAAAAATAACCATTGTCATAGAATTTCAATTGCTACACAATCTAGCCAAGACTATCTTAAAGCAAAAACAAGAATTTCCAATCTAGAGAGGGAACTATACCTTAAAATTTCTGTCTTGTCTGATGCAATCTTTAACTCAAATTTTGAGTCCAGCTAGTACTTCTGGAGATGACATTATGTTTTTAAAAATGAGTGAAATATATGAAGCAAAGAGCATCAGTTTGTTGATAATAAATTAAAAGGTTTCTTCTTCTTGAAAGAGCTGGCCCAGGTAAGCTTATATATAAATTTGTGATAATTGCTCACCACTAAAATCACAGTGGAAAATAGCAAAGTCAAATCTGCTTAGTAAAATTATACATTGTTTACGTAGTAGGTACATATATAAAATAAATTAACAGGTAAAATATGTCCACATAACACATTATTGACAACCCAAAATTTTAAACATGCTCACCACTATCAGTTCGTGGGACTTCCATTGTGTTGTGAAATGGTATCCTTAATTATTTTATTTTATTTGTTTTTGAAAACTAAATATTGAGCATTTTCTGGCAGGCCAATCCTCTGGGTCTGCCTTTCTTTTTTTCTTCCCACCAAATTCTTATTTATAGATTATTTTATTATAATCATTTGGTATTACGTATACATTGGTTGGACTAATTCGGGTGGGTTCATCAAAGAAAAAGCGGTCCCCATCAAGAACTTATCGATTCCCAAGACTCGAACCGAATACATCTAATTAAGGGTAGAGGGATCTTATCCATCCCGCCACATCTCTCGATACTATATAAAAAAAGAAATTTGCTGAAGTATATCTCATTATTGATGCCTAAGTTATTTTACTATTGTGCCCAAACAAGTTAAAATCTATCAATTCATTCTGTAGAATAATTATCAAGCACACAAGAAAATCAAAATACTCATTACAAGCATTGGAATATAGTAAAAACAAGGTAATAAAAACTATAAGTAAACCATATCGATTATTTTAAAAATAAATAAATGAGCAAAAGTAAATATATTTATTTACTAGTACGTAATACGGGCAAAAGAAAACATTCTTAACCTATTCGCCGATCTAGAAGAAACCTGGGTGCATTTGGAGTGCAGGGGAAATATCAAATTCCCAATATTAGTTAAAATGCCTTATTTTAATTTCCTTTTTGCACTAAGTGGCTAGTTAGAATCTAACGTGAACAGACCATGGGTCTTACTCCACTATAGAGAAACACTATTTGTTGA
Source organism: Nicotiana tabacum (assembly GCF_000715075.1). NCBI lineage: Eukaryota > Viridiplantae > Streptophyta > Magnoliopsida > Solanales > Solanaceae > Nicotiana > Nicotiana tabacum. The sequence continues at coordinate 17,460,966 of NC_134090.1, read as the reverse complement.
TGTGATGGATGATTATTAGTTTCTACAAGTTTCTTTTACTACTAGTCTCTAAGTTCATGCGTTGCACGAGAAATACATACCGACAATAATGAACTTTGAATTGCACATTGTTGAATATGTATACATGAGTACGGAATTAGTTCCTTAAAATAAATTTTAAAAAAATAATATATCATATAAACCAAGTCGTGAATAATGTTTTGACAAATATAGGAGGACAAATTGAAATTAAACATTCTGGAATCACAAAGTTATGTGATTAAAGTTGTAAAATAACATAAGGAATGCATTATTATTTACTAATTTATATGAAGTTATGATTAACTTTAGTTAAGCCTTAAGGTATATGAAGTCTAATATATATATATATCTCAAGATAAAGATATATTGATAATGGAGAACGATCAACATGAGAAATCAGACGTTTGACTGCGAACATGAACATATAAATCTAATAGATTTATCTAGTTAAAGGCAAGGTTACATATAATAATTTTAACATAAAGGTTCCTTATAGTCGCAAACATGTAAACTCCTATTGATCCGTGCCCTTCTTCCTACTCATAGTCAGATTCTCAAATCACAAATCAATAATCTCACTAACATTGCATCCGAGCCCTTGTTGCTTCATTGAAGAAGCTTATCCGAGAGGAAGTTAAGAGTTTTATCTGTCTTATTGAATTTTTTGTTACATCTAAATTCTTAATCAAAGAACATATATAGCATACAAGCGCACCAAAAATACAATTGATAATTGATTGTACAGACTACAGAGCACTGCGTACCCCAAATTTCTATATAGCTTGATCCCATGCATTCAAAGAATTACTAACCGACCCCAAATTTCTATATATAGCTTGATCACATGCATTCAAAGAATTTCTAACCGACCCCAAATTTCTATAAATAGCTTGATCCCATTCAAAGAATTACTTGTTAGGTGTTTGGCATAATTTTCTTACCATATTTGATTTTCCTATTTGTTGAAGGAAAGGGCAACATATTTATCTTAATTGGGTTTTCCTTCTTGTAGAAGGAAACTACAAATCTCTCATATTTGGCTAGTCCTTTTTCGTGTAGGAAAATGTTTGGAGTTCTATAAATTGAAGATCTGTCCTTCTCATTCAGCAGCATCCACAATGTAGCCATAGGAGCTTGAGAGTAGTGTTTAGGGGGAGAACTTTACAGGACAAGTGTAGTGTGTCACTTATGTTTACCTCTTCGTGAGGTTGTTCTCTCGATATTTTGTACTCTCTTTTTTATATAGTGGATTGTTCATCTCCGCGGTAGACGTAAGTCAGTTGATCGAACCACGTTAAATATTTGTGTCTCTTTTGGTATATTTCTCCTTTGTTGTATGATTTATCGTCGCTCACAGGGGCGGACCTAGGTTGGTAGTTGAGGGGTCACATGACCCCGTTAGCCTCGGCAAAAATTCTGTATATACATATTATATATATGTGTACTTATATACAGGACCCCTTAAATATTTTAATGGTGCCCTCAAAGACAAAGTGATGGATGGAAGAAGTGGTTGCTTTGGGCACTTAAATTCTCTCCTATGCTGTGGTGACGCAGGTTCGAAACCCCCCCGAAGCTTTCCTTAGTCTTTTCTCCTTTTTTTATTTAGTTCTTTGAATACAATGTAATTTTTATTTAATAGCAAATTACTTTATTTTTACTTTAATCTTCTTCTTTTTTAATATTCAATTATAATTTAGTACTAATACAAAATAGTCAACTTAATTGATTTTATTCTTTTTTGTAAATTCCTTCCTTAGAATTGAAAGCCTCAAATTGCAACTTATCGCTCCACAAATAGAAAAATACAAATCTTCTACCACAATCTTCTATAACAATCACTTTGAATTAGCAATGGAAACTAAGAGTTTGAGACTCTTCTTCAATTCTTTTAGTAATAACATACTCTTAATCTTAATTTCTTTAGTAAGTCTTTTATAATTTTACGTATGAACGCCCTATTGCGAAGAATTCTCTCTCTCTCCCCGTTTAGTGCTTTCTTTTTCTTTAGAATATTTTTTTTGTTAATACTTGGATGATAAGTCATCATAATCATTAAGTTTCAAAGAGTTGCATGCCGAATTTTATTGCTGGTGATTAGCATATACAGTGGTGCCCCCGTCATGCGCGAATCCTGAGTCCGCCTTTGATCGTTCAAGATTTGCTTTGCTAGCTTCCATATGATACCTGATTTTTACGGTCCTAACATTACTAACCGATAACTTTTGTGTTCTTATAGTTTTCTTCAGTACAGTAAACCAATCATAAAAGTAAGTACGTAGACTTTCATAAAAGATCGGTGAGACTCCATGTGTAAGTACGTAGAACAAATATAGTCTTCATTAGAAATCAAAGACTTTCATAGAAGAAACCTGAGTACATTCAAAGACTTTCATTAGAATTCCGATAAAAGTCTTCTTTTAGTTTCCTCCCTTTTTTTTCACTTTCCTAAATGGCTAAATAGTATATCACATTAATTAGGATTAAACTCTTCGGTTTGGGTGTATTTGGAAGAGAATGCTTTCAGGCAATCTAAAACAAGCAATGGGTCTTACCATATGAGAGAGTACTACTACTTGTTGATACTATCGGTGATTATGAGTTTCTACATGCTTCTTTTATCATTAGCGAAGGCTTGGAATAAGAATTTATTGAGATGAAGTATTTCACCGGTACCGGGTTTGGTAATAAATAGCTATTGTGATCTGAAGTTATTAAATTTCATTACTCAGATGATCACCCAACTATCTAAAATTAAAGCTTAAAGTCATTTTTCTTTTATTTGTAACATGAAAGTCACTCAACTATTTTTATTGCATACAGATGGTCACTCAACACGATTAATCAAAACTTTTCCGTGGAAAAATATGACGTCGTAGTCCACATGGACTTTTTATATTTTAGATGAAATAAAATAATTAATACCCAAAAAATAAAAATCCACCACTAAATAAAACCAAATACTAAAACGCGCCCTTGCTGTAAATGCATCTTTCTTCCTCTTATAATAAGCAAATTTCTTCTTTTCTTTTTTTCATGGTTTCACTCTAGTTTTATAAAATAATAATGGGTATGAGATTAAAGACTAAGGACTAAAGTGACCTATGTTCTTTTTTTTTCAATGACCTATATATTCTTCTTTTTGCGATTTTTTTTTACTTTTTATAAAATAATAATGGCTACGAGATTAAGGACTAGAGTGAAATCATGGGGAAAAGAGTTGATTTTATAAAAAAGAAGAGAGACGTTGTTGCGGAAGCCAAATGTATATAGTGTGAATGAGTCACAACTACTATACCAAAAATTATGACAGCCACCAAATAATAAATAAGACAATAAAGCAACAATAAAAGGAACACCAAAATTTACGAGGTTCGGCTAATTTTGCCTACTTCCTCGGACACAACCAATATTTTATTCCACTCCAAAAATACAAGTGAAATAATACTAAAGAGAGAAGATACAAATGCCTTAAGAAGATAAGAAGGCAAATGAGAGGTGTATTTAAATCCTAAACATTAGGCCTCATTTTATAAGGGAAAAATCCCAACAATTTTTCTCCCCAACCGATATGGGAGTTTGACAACTTCAACAAATCTCCACCTTGGCAAAATTTCACATCTTCAATTTTCTCTTAATAACAAATTTTGGTTGTGTCTTCATCTACAATCTTCAGTGTTCAACAATGTTGATCAAATCCAAACAATGTTGAAACTTGACCGCAGTCACCACTTTTGTCAGCATATCAGCAGGATTCTCTGTAGTATGAATTTTCTTCACCGTGACTTCACCTTCTTCTATGATTTCTCGTACGAAATGATACCGAACATCAATGTGCTTCGTCTTTGCATGATAAACTTGGTTCTTTGCTAATTGAATAGCACTTTGACTATCACAAAAAATTATGATACCTTTTTGTTCAACACCAAGCTCCTTTAGCAATCCTTGAAGCCAAATTGCTTCCTTCACAGCCTCTGTAATAGCCATATACTCTGCCTCTGTTGTAGACAAAGCAACTGTTGACTGCAAAGTAGACTTCCAACTAACCGGTGCCTTTGCAAAAATAAACACATAACCAATAGTTGATCTTCATTTGTCTAGGTCACCCGCAAAATCTGAGTATCTAACTACAGACTGATTGTCTTCCTGCTTAAAAACTAACCCAACATCTACAATATTATGAATATACCGTAGAATCCACTTCACAACTTGTCAATGCTCCTTTCCGGGATTATGCATATATCTGCTAATAACTCCAACAACTTGTGAAATGTCAGGCCTCGTACAGACCATTGCATAAATCAAGCTACCAACAACATTTGCGTATGATACCTTTGACATATACTCTCATTCAGCTTCATACTTTGGCGACATAGTAGTACTTAGCTTAAAATGAGGAGCAAGTGGAGTACTAACTGGCTTAGTCTTCTCATCTATGCCAAAATGTTGTAGTACTCTTTTCAAATATTCTTTCCGAGATAAACAGAGTTTCTTTGAACGTCTATCTCTTATTATCTCCATGCCAAGAATTTTCTTTGCCTCACCGAGATCCTTCATCTCGGACTCCTTCTTCAGTTGAATCTTCAACTTATCAATTTCTTCCGAATTTTTGGAAGCTATCAACATATCATCAACATATAGGAGAATATATATAAAGGAACCATCTTTAAACTTGCGCAAATACACACAATGATCGTATTTGCTTCTCTTGTACCTTTGCTGCAACATAAACTTGTTAAATCGCTTGTACCATTGTCTAGAAGATTGATTCAATCCGTACAACGATTTTTCAAGTTTGCACACCATATTTTCTTTTTCAGCAACTTTGAATCCTTCTGGCTGAGTCATGTAGATTTACTCCTCCAAGTTTCTATGTAAAAATGCAGTTTTAACATCCATCTGAACTAGTTCCAAATCTAATTGTGCTACTAAAGCCAATATAATTCTAATGGAGGAATGTTTTACAACTGGATAAAACACTTCATTGTAATCAATTCCCTCCTTTTGAGCATATCCTTTGGCCACCAATCTTGCTTTGTAGCGAACATCTACTTGGTTAGGAAATCCTTCCTTCTTTGCAAATACCCATTTGCATCCAATTGCTTTCTTTCCCTTCGGGAGATTGGCCAATCTCCATGTATGATTCTGATGAAGGGACTGTATTTCATCATTCATGGCAATCCTCCACTTATCTTCTTCTGAACTTTGGATTGCGTCTTTATAAGTGGTAGGAACATCATCAGCTACAATTGAGGTTGCACAAGCAACCGTCTTTATGAGACGAACATGTTTCGTTATTGTCCTTTTTGGCCTGCTGGTTGCTATTGATTCAAGTTGTTGTTGAGGTTCCTGAGTTGGAATATCCTCTACTGGCTCTCCTTCCAGTGGATAATCTTTATTTGTTTCCTCCTATGCTTCTTGTGTAGGAAAAATAAATTTTCCCTCAAACTCCACCTACTTAGAAGCACCTTAATTTTATTTGATATTTTCTGTTACTTTATTTACCATAGCAGATTCATCAAAGGTAACATCCCTGCTGAATATTACTTTCTTTGTCATAGGACACCATAAGTGATATCCTTTGACTCCAGAAGTAATTCCCTTAAAAATAGCCTTCTTTGCCCTTGGATCCAATTTTGACTCTGTCACATGATAATATGCAGTTAAGCCAAACACGTGCAAAGAGTCATAATCTACAACAGGCTTTCCATACCATTTTTCAAATGGTGTCTTGCCATCAATAACAGCAGATGGTAGACGATTAATGAGGTGGCATGCATATGTAATTGCCTCAACCCAAAATTCTTTACCCAAGCCAGCATTGGACAACATACACCGTACCTTCTCCAACAAGGTCTGATTAATACGTTCTACCACTCCATTCTGTTGTGGTGTATGTCTAACAGTAAAGTATCGGACGATGCCATCATTTTCACAGACCTTATTGAAATGATCATTTTTGTATTCACCTCTATTATCTGTACGAATACACTTGATCCTCCTGCCTATTTGATTCTCCACCATCGTCTTTCATTTGAGAAAAATTCTCAGCACTTCATCTTTGCTTTTCATTGTATACACCCACACTCTTCGGGAAAAATCATCAACAAAGGTTACAAAATAGTTCTTCCCACCCAATGAAGGTGTTTTGGAAGAACCCCAAACATCAGAGTATACATAATCCAAAATGCCTTTAGTATTATGGATTGTTGTACCAAATTTAACCCTTGTCTGTTTCCCTTTGACACAATGCTCGCAAAACTCCAAGTTGCAAGTCTTTACCCCTTTTAACAATCCTTGATCTGATAGAGTTTTCAAGGATTTTCCTACAGCATGTCCCAAGCGCATGTGCCATAGCCTGGTTGCTTCTGCCTCTTTGTCGTCACTGGACGTCACTGTCGTTGTCCCAATAACTGTACTACCACGATAACGGTACATGTTATTGTTCTTCCGATTAGCCTTCATTACCACTAGTGCACCAGAGCATACTCTCATCACTCCATTTTCTACAATGATTTTGAACCCTTTTGATTCTAGGGCTCCTATAGAGATGAGATTCTTTTTCAAATCTGGTACATATCGAACATCTGTTAATGTTCTGATCATTCCATCATGGTTCCTTAATCGTATTGAACCAATGCCATATGAGGTAAGAGGGTTGTTATCTGCTGTGTGGATGACTCCATATTCTCCTTCTTGAAATTCCATGAACTAGTCCCTGTTGGGACACATATGATAGCTACAAGCCGAGTCCATCAACCATATGTCTGATGATGTTGATGACTCTGTTGTAACTAATGAGAAGTCTGAATCATCACAATCAGCTACATTTGAATCCATAATGGCCTTTCCATTGTTATGTTTAGCCTTATTCTTCAACTTCGGACAGTCTTTCTTCCAGTGCCTATTTTCCCGACAAAAGGCACATTCATCTTTGCTGGGTTTAGATCTTGACTTGGATCTTCCCTTCTTGTCCTCATTTTATTTTGAGGACGACCCCTCACAACCAGTGCTTGTCCTTCTCCGCCCTTCTGCTTTTCTCCCTTTCTTTGTTCATAGCTGTACAAAGCCAAACAAACTTCTCTGAGAGAAACTTCATCATTTCCATGGAGTAGAGTAGTTTCAAGGTGCTCATACTCATCAGGAAGTGACGCCAACTACATCAAGTCCAAGTCACCATCATCAAAAGTTGTATCCATATTTTGCAAATCTGTGACCAACTTATTGAAACTGGTGATATGTTCATTCATCGTGGTACCAGGAACACAGGTGAAGTGAAACAGTCTCTTCTTCATGTACAATTTATTTTGACTGTTTTTCTTCAAAAATTTATCCTCCAGTGCTTTCCATAATTTACTTGCAGAAGTTTCCTTTGTGTATGGATATTTCTGCTCTCTAGCAAGGTAGGATCGAATGGTACCGCAAGCAACACGGTTGATAATTTTTCAATCTTCTTCTCCAATAACATCTGGTCTCTTTTCTTCAATGGCAAGATCTAGCCCTTGTTGAAAAAGGACATCTAGAACCTCGCCTTGCCACATCCCAAAATGTCCGCACCCATCAAAAATTTCTACCACAAATTTTGCATTTGACACAATTCTTGTCATAAGCGAAGATGCCAATGATGACGTATTGTTGACACTTGATGTAGATTTTTCTTGTTTATTGTCTCCCATCTTTGACACAAATATTATTTAATAGCTGACGACACAAATCAAGATTATTTCCTTTCTGGTGTGGAAGGTCAGACTAAGCTGCAACCACAGAGCATACTCAGACAGAACCTTGACTCAGTTACCAAGATAAATCTTTTCTGATGTGCAAGATCAGACTATGCTGCAACCACAGAGCATACTTAGGCAGTACCTTGGCTCTGATACCAATTATTGTGGAAGCCAAATGTATATAGTGTGAATGAGTCACCACTACTATACCAAAAATTATGACAGCCTCCAAATAATAAATAAGACAATAAAGCAACAATAAAAGGAACACCAGAATTTACGAGGTTCGGCCATTTTTGCCTACTTCCTCGGACACAACTAATATTTTATTCCACTCCAAAAATACAAGTGAAATAATACTAAAGAGAGAAGATACAAATGCCTTAAGAAGATAAGAAGGCAAATGAGAGGTGTGTTTAAATCTTAAACATTATGCCTCCTTTTATAATGGAAAAATCTCAACAATTTTTCTCTCCAACCGATGTGGGAGTTTGACAACTTCAACAGATGCATTTGTATTAGGGATGCGTTTTAGCTTTTGATTTATTTAGCGGATGTATTTTTACTTTTAGCGGGTTAGATTGAGTGTATGGGTGGATTTACTGTTGTTTGTTTAGGTGTTAATTATTTTATTTGGTCCAAAAATATATTTAAAAAAAATCCATATGGGCTGTCATTAAGTGACCATTTATGTGCAATATGAATAGTTGAGCAACTCTCTTGTTACAAATGAAAGAAAAATGACTTTAATTTATATTTTGGATAGTTGTGTGATTATCTGAGTAATGAACTCGAAATTATTGTTATAAGTATACGAGCTATGGCTTTGCAAAAAAGCTTATTAAATAAAAGGCTTTATCCAACGGTGACAAATCATAATTAACGAAAGTTGCTTAACTTCTTGTGGTCATTTGTAAAAATAAAGTCTTTCCCTTAAAAAATTAAGAACAATGACACTGATTTTTTCTGCTCATATGAAAAGCAGAAAAAAAAAAATAAGCCTAATAACACAAACATAAGGAATTTTCGTCAAATATACAAAAAGCAAAATGGGTAGATAAACAAGGAGATAGGAAAGCAGGATTTTGGGAAGATGTTTCAAATTTTCCTTTAATAATGATGATATTCTCAATCTAATGTAATGATTAGCCGTCTCCCAAAGCTTGGGCACGATTTCCAATATAAAATCCAAGTTGATGAAGGAAAAGGATAATTTCCAAACTAGTCCAAGTTAGTTTAGGAAAAGGATTTTTTAGAAACCAAAATAAATTTACGTTGTTTCTAAATTATTTTAAATGATCACTTTAGTTTTTTTTTTTTTTTCTCATTTAGAAAACCTATTTTCACTTTTCCTAAACCTTCTCAAACTAGAATTAGGAAAAAATAGGAAAAATCCTAGTCCAACTAGGTTTATGTTAAATAAATAACTATAAATAACCTACTTCCTAGTCATCTAAAATCTGTCAAATCTACTCTAAACTGCTTTTGGTTTCCTTTTCAGTTTTCATCTCCATCAAAGTTTTAGTAGCCAAAGTCTGATAATTAAGTGTGTGAATAGCCATGGCACTTTACTTGCCTTATTCTCACGAACAAAACATTCATTTTCCTTTAATCGAAAACACTGCTCGAGTTTGTCACGTACAATCATCAACCAAACAGCGCGATGCACCTATTTACATAAGTTGGTCTTTTCCTCCTCAGGGATATATCAAGATTAATACAGATGGCAGTTTTATGCCCAATTCAGGACTAGCAGGGTTCGGAGGTATTGCACGAGATGACAAAGGAAGATGGATAGGAGGATTTTACGGCCGACTTGGCATGAAAGCGACATCAAGTATCACACCGGAGTTGTGGGCCATACATGGCGGGCTGACTCTAGCAAAAAACTACAACTTGAAGAAGGTTCTTATCGAAACCGACTCTAGCGATGCCTTAATGTTGCTAACCGTGGCGGATAATGTCACTGAAAGTCACCCTGATCGTGTTTTGATGGATGAATGCAGGAATCTCATATCCAAACTTGGAATTACTCTAATCCATACTCTGAGACAAGGAAATAATTGTGCTGATCATTTGGCGAAGTTGGGAAGAACGCAGAAAGAAGACTTGGTAATATTGCATCGCCCACCACATTCTATGCAACAATTGCTACTTGCGGATATGGCTCACGTAGCATATGCTAGGTATCCGAAGCATGTAACCTAATGAGAAGCCTAGGACAAAATTATCGTGAAGTTGTAACATTTGTAAAAATCGAAAAGGATTTAATAATTTGAAAGATATTTTTTTGAATGACGAAGATCATTACGAGTAATCTTTATTCTTCTCTATTTTTTCTGATATTTTCTTTGCTCGTTTGCACTATTTAATTCATTATACTTGCTGGCGATACTCTAACGATTGTTTAATCGTATAGTCGTTACTAATTTTTTTGGTATTATTTCATTTACGTAAGACTTCAAAAATGAGTAAAGCATGTTAATCAGCATTTCTTGACTGTTAAAAACGAGCCATCGGTCCAAAATGTTTTATCGGAAAAATATATATATCGATTGCAAGTTTTAGAAAATCCTCTACCAATGGAAACTTAAACAATATGACATTTCATTTATTTTAGTTTTCTTAAGAATAAAAAGTAGCGAATTTAGTTCTTGAATTATTATTTATTCAGTATTTGTTCATGTGCTATTCGCCCTACAAATTTGTCTTTCAACTAAATCAAATGGGCGATTAATTTAGTGGTTATACTTAAAAAGAAGCTAACAGAAGTTATAATTAACATCTTTTTTTAATTATCATTTTCTAGTGTCATACGTGTTGTTTAGATTTCTACTTTTCATACATATTGTCTCGCGATAGTAATTCTTTTGAAGTGTTGAGCACATATGACTAATCACGAAACTTCATTTCTTCACAAAACCATACTAACTTGTTGCTTCACGGCAATATGCAGTTTTTTACTGTATTTTCCTTTGTTGTTAACCCTATTTTTATCTTTAAATAGTAATAACTTTAAATATTTCAGGACCATCGTAAAAAATAGATGACGATACTTTGGATCTAATCAATGTGTATGCTTTTCCTTTGCCATTTTGTATTCCAAGTGCTTTGATGGTTTGATTTTTATTTTTACTTTACTTTCAGAAATTGAGTATTGCAGTTCATACCTATTTGACAGCAAAAATTATTTCTAGAATATATATGCAGTTGAAAGTTTATTATTTTAGGTATGCATTTAGTAGTATTTGATACAAGATATGACTACATGCATATGAAACATACATCAACAGTAATTAATTAACAAAACAAAACATTGTAACATGAATTACACCAACCAAAAAAAAAAAGGGTGGGGGGGTGGGTGGGGGGTACACCAACAAGAATGCAGCCTCATCTATGGAAGCTGACTAAAGGAAAAACAAAACAAAAAAACATGTAGAGTCATGGGCAGACAAAATATTTCATAACTTATTGAGTTGTCTAAAGGGAGCCTTGGCGAACAGTTGTTGTCATGTGACCAGGAGGTCACGGGTTCGAGCCATGAAAATAGCCTCTTCAAAAATGCAGGGTAAGGTTGCGTACAATAAACCCTAATGGTCCGGCCCTTCCTCGCGCATAGCGGGAACTTAGTACACCTGCCTGCCCGTTTGTTGAGTTGTCTGAATACCTTAGCTTCAATCAAGAACACAATTCTTACCAATAGTTAACAAAGGGCTGAAGCTCATTTCTGGTGCTTGAATTATCCCATTCCAAAGATTCCCACCATTCTTTATCACTTGAATGTATAGCAATTTCTTTTAGAGTTGAAGGAATGGTAAATTTCTCACCTTCCTCTTCAGGGGAAGTAAAGAAAGGCAATTGCCTTAACTTACTACATTCCTCTATTGACACTTTCTTGATTGAATTGCAAACCATTTTTCCATTGCATATGCTTTTCAATTCAGGCAAAGACCATAATGAGGATTCCATCATTTTCATCGGCAATTATTTCCTCTATTTGACTACAAGAGAGGACATATATTCTCTAAAGATTTTGCATGTTTGAGCATAAACCAATTGGAAATAGCTTCTTGATACTGTGACATCTTTCGATTCGTATCATTCTAAGGCAAGAAAAGACACCAGCTAGTGAAACTGAATCTCTTAAACGTGTTTCCCATTCATCAAAAATACCAAATGAAACTATGCAACTCGAGGAGATCAAGATTCTCGAGAGAATGAAATAAGACGGATTCTTGTCCCTCTTCTATCCTCATAAGATACTCTAGTTTGCTGTGTTGGGAATAAACCCCTTACCAAAATAATATTCACGGTAATAAAACGGAATAATAATGTAGCACCGAGATATGGTAATTAACAATAATAAAAGAGTAATAATGACACCAAGATTTTTACGTGGAAAACCCTTCTGAATAAGGGAAAAAACCACGACCCCGAGAGGAGCAACTGATATCACTATAGTAAGGAATTTTACACTTTGTAGGTCGGAGATAAATACTCCAAAGACCACTACAACACTCAAAAGAAATAACCCTCTTTTGATATTCCCACCTCACTACAATATCGCTCACTCTCTATTTTCCTCACAGACTAGTTTCTTATACCTTGTCTGTGAAACCTCACTCTTTCTTTCTCTCTTTGTTGGTGTGAAGAAATGAGAGTTGAAGCTCTCCTTTTATAGCCAAAGCTTTACCCTCTAAAGCCTACAATATTTGACAATTTACACACACTTTTCACAATTCAACAAGGTTGGCTACCAAACCAAACTAATTCAACAAGGTTGGCTACCAACCAAACCAAGTCAACAAGGTTGGCTACCAAACCAAAGAAAACTCTTATTAGGCACATGCCTAATACTTCTTCAATGAGATGGACATCATCAATCTCCCCCTCCAGTCTCATTCATCCAGAGGAGGTAGCACTGTCTTCTAGTTTGAGTGCATGCCGACAAGTTCTTTGCATAGCTCGAACTTGTTCCTTGGTACCACCTTGGTCAGCATATCTGCAGGATTCTCATTTGTAGAAATCTTCAAGACTTTTAGAGATTCATCATCTACCATTTCTCGAATCCAATGATATCTCACATCAATATGTTTGGTCCTTGCATGGTACATAGAGTTCTTGCTAAGGTCTATTGTACTTTGACTGTCACAATAGACGACATACTCCTTCTGATGCAATCCAAGCTCTTGAAGGAATCGCTTGAGCCATATCATCTCCTTGCCAGTTTCTGTAGCGGCAATGTACTCTGCTTCAGTTGTTGAAAGTGCAACGCACTTCTGCAACTTAGACTGCCATGATATAGCTCCCCCTGAAAATGTAAACAAATATCCAGTAGTGGATTTTCTGTTGTCAATGTCACCCGCCATATCAGCATCTGTATAGCCCTTTAAGATTGGATCAGATCCTCCAAAGCACAAACAATCTCCCGTGGTACCTCTCAGGTACCTGAGTATCCACTTGACTGCTTCCCAATGTTCCTTTCCAGGATTTTCAAGAAACCTGCTGACAACACCAACTGCGTGAGCAATATCAGGTCTAGTACATACTATTGCATACATCAAGCTTCCGACTGCTGAAGAATAAGGAACTTTAGCCATGCTCCCTTTCTCCTCCACTGTTGTAGGACACATCTTCTGACTCAACTTTAGATGACCAGCAAGAGGTGTGCTGACTGGCTTAGCATTCTTCATGTTGAAGCGTTCTAGTACACGTTCAATGTACTTCTCCTGAGATAGCCACAACTTTCTACTTGTTCTCTCTCGAACTATCTTCATCCCTAGAATTTGTTGTGCTGGGCCCAAGTCCTTCATATCAAATGACTTGGACAGATCTCCTTTCAACTTTGCTATCAACCTCTTGTCTTTTCCTACAATTAACATGTCATCCACATACAACAACAATATAATAAAGTTATTCTCAGAAAATCTTTTGAAGTATACACATGGATCAGAATAGGTCTTTAGGTATGTTTGACTTTTCATGAATGAGTCAAACTTCATGTACCACTGCCTTGGTGCCTGCTTCAATCCATAAAGACTCTTATTCAATTTGCACACCATGTGTTTCTTTCCAGCTACTTCAAATCCTTCTGGCTGCTCCATATAAATCTCCTCTTCCAAATCTCCATAGAGAAATGCAGTTTTCACATCCAACTGCTCCACTTCAAGATCTAGGCTAGCTGCTAAGCTCAAAATTGTTCGAATAGAAGTCATTTTGACAACAAGTGAGAAAATTTCGTCAAAATCAATACCTTTCTTTTGTTTGAAGCCTTTAACCACCAACCGAGCTTTGTATCTGACCAGCTTGTCATTTCTATCTTTCTTGAGTTTAAAGACCCATTTGCATTTGAATGGTCTTTTACCATTTGGAAGTTCAACCAGCTTGTATGTGCCATTTTTCTGTAGAGATTCCATCTCTTCTTGCATAACTTTCATCCACTGGTTCTTTTCTGGATGGGACAACACCTCCTTAAGACTTTCTGGCTCCCCCTCATCACTGATGAGGACATACTCTGTGGAAGGGTACCTGCATGACTCTACCCTTGGCCTCTGTGATCTCCTCAGAGGTTGAGGTTGTTCTTCTCCCTGAGTGGGGTGCTCCACTTCCTCGACACCTTTATCAAGTTGCTCCCCCTGCTCAATAACCTCACCAGGTTGCTCCACCTGCTCGGCAACCTCGTCGGTTGTACTTTCTGCACTTGTGGGATTGTTAGAAGTAGAAGGAATAGTAACAAAGTTAGGAATTATACCATTTTTCGCCTTTTCTAACATATCAGCAGCAGTTCCAACTTCACTTTCTCGGAAGACTACATCTCTGCTTCTGATGACCTTCTTCTTTACAGGATCCCACAGTCTGTACCCGAACTATTCATCTCCATATCCGATAAATATGCAGGGAACAGATTTATCATCCAGCTTTGTTCTCTGCTCTTTTGGTACATGTGCAAAAGCTCTGCAACCGAACACCTTCAGATGCGAGTAGGACACCTCCTTGTTGGTCCAAACTCTCTCTGGGATTTCAAACGCCAACGGAACTGATGGACTCTTATTGATCAGGTAACAGGCTGTCTGAACTGCTTCACCCCAGAATGACTTAGGCAGTTTAGCCATTCTGATCATGCTTCTCATCTTCTCCACAATGGTGCGGTTCATCCTCTCGGCTACGCCATTGTGCTGTGGGGTTCCAGGAACTGTCTTTTCATGTCTGATCCCATGACTTGAACAATACTCTTCAAATTCCCTTGAAGTGTACTCACCTCCATTGTCACTTCGGAGACGCTTTAGCTTTCGACTCGTCTCCCTTTCTACTAGAGCATGAAACTTCTGGAAAACTTGAAACACCTGATCTTTGGTTTTCAAAATATAAACCCATAATTTTCGTGAAGCATCATCAATAAAAGTAACAAAATATTTGTTACCGCCCATTGATTCAATTTCCATTGGGCCGCAAACATCAGAATATACTAAATCAAGTATATTCAATTTTCTTTCAGACGATGTCTGAAATGAGACTCTATGCTGCTTACCAAATAAACAGTAGTCACAAGGTTTTACAGTTGTACCTTTGGCATAAGAAATGAGTGATTTCTTGGCAAGAATCTGCAATCCCTTCTCGCTCATATGACCCATTCTTTTGTGCCACAAATCTACAGAAATCTCATCTTGTGCCGCGTTCAATTCACCTTGGCATATTTCTGCATTTGTCCTGTACAACGTGCCACGAGCAACTCCCTTTGCAATCACCAATGATCCCTTAGTGAGTCTCCACTTTTGATTTGCAAAATAGCTCTCGTATCCATCTCGGTCTAAAGCAATTCCCGAGATCAAGTTCATCCGTAAATCAGGTACATGCCGCACATCCTTTAGAACCAATGTGCATCCGACATTTGTCTTGATACAAATGTCACCAATCCCCGCAATCTTTGAGTAACTTGTGTTACCCATTTTCACTGTGCCGAAATCACCTGCTACATATCTGCAAAAAAGATCTCTTACCGGTGTGGCATGGTGAGATGCCGCTGTGTCAACCACCCATTCCGACTCTGGACCTGACAGGTGCATGCATTCCTCTTCCTCATTTATAAAGAGGACAACATTATCATTATTTTGCACCATGGCGGCTGTGTTGTCGTCATTCTTCTGGCCACTGGTTTCACCTTTGCCCTTCTTTGGATTTGGGCAATCTCTTTTGAAGTGACCTGGTTGATCACAGTTGTAGCAATTTCTGGCTCTTGATTTGGATCGGTTCTTTGACTTCCCATGAGCTCCGGATCTACCATAGTTGTTCGAACTCCTTTGATAACTCCTGCCTCTACCTTCTGTGATGAGAGCTTGTCCTTGATTTTCAGGCTTCTTTCTCATCTTCTCATTGAGTAGAAGAGCCGATGTGACATCTTTCAACTCAATAGTAGTCTTACCATGCATGATGGTTGTTGCCAAATTATCGTACGAAGATGGCAACGAGTTCAATAGCAAGATGGCTTTATCTTCTTCCTCGATTTTCACTCCGAGGTTGGAAAGCTGTGTGATTAGTCCGTTAAACACATTTAAATGTGACAAAAAATTTGTACCTTCACTCATGTGTAGGGCGTATAACTGCTTCTTCAGGTACAATTTATTTGTCAGCGTTTTGGACATGTATAGGTTTTCCAACCTTGTCCAAACTCCTCGTGCAGTGTCTTCATCAATGATGTTATTTACCACATCATCTGATAAGTGCAACCTAATTGCACTAGCAGCTCTTTCATCCAAGTCAGCCCAATCCTCAGCTTTCATGGTATCAGGCTTTTTGGAATCAACATCTAGAACCTTGTGTAATCCTTGTTGGATGAGCAGATCTCTCATCCTTCTTTGCCATGTTGAGAAACCGTTATCTCCGTTGAATTTTGCTACCTCGTACTTTACTCCGGACATTTTTATTTTTCACCAAGTATAGTACTACCGACAGTGAATAGTATTTCAGTGAACGAGCAGAACCTGTGCTCTGATACCAGTTGTTGGGAATAAACCCCTTACCAAAATAATATTCACGGTAATAAAGCGGAATAATAATGTAGCACCGAGATACGGTAATTAACAATAATAAAAGAGTAATAATGACACCAAGATTTTTACGTGGAAAACCCTTCTGAATAAGGGGAAAAACCACGACCCCGAGAGGAGCAACTGATATCACTATAGTAAGGAATTTTACACTTTATAGGTCGGAGATAAATACTCCAAAGACCACTACAACACTCAAAAGAAATAACCCTCTTTTGATATTCCCACCTCACTACAATATCGCTCACTCTCTATTTTCCTCACAGACTATTTTCTTATACCTTGTCTGTGAAACCTCACTCTTTCTTTCTCTCTTTGTTGGTGTGAAGAAATAAGAGTTGAAGCTCTCCTTTTATAGCCAAAGCTTTACCCTCTAAAGCCTACAATATTTGACAATTTACACACACTTTTCACAATTTAACAAGGTTGGCTACCAAACCAAACTAATTCAACAAGGTTGGCTACCAACCAAACCAAGTCAACAAGGTTGGCTACCAAACCAAAGAAAACTCTTATTAGGCACATGCCTAATACTTCTTCAATGAGATGGACATCATCATGCTGCACCAACAAACTTTGAAGTGCCTTAAATCTTTAGAATCATAAAAACGTGGCAAACAATCTGAAAGACAACCACTGAAGTTATTGCAGCTCTCAATTTTCAAGTGCTCGATGTTCTGTGGAAGCAATAACACTTCATCTTCTTTCCCAAGTCCATAACACTTGACTAATTTATCGGAAAATCTATTATGATTGAATTGGATTTGTGTCATTGGTCCCAAGCCATCATATTGACCTACTAAAATTCTATAAAACCTAAGGCATCCCTAGCTGTAATGAATTGGTTGAAGTTATGAACATTAGAGAACCTGCCTTGAAATTCTTCCAACTCTTTTAGCTCCTCTAGTTCCTCACCTTCTACGTCTATATGATGCGATAACACTAAGCGTTGGAGAGTGGAGAGTTGGGGCAATATCCCTATTGGTATTTTCTCGAGCCAACGCATTGCATGCAAATTCAGGCATTTGAGGTTGAACAAAGTCTCAAGGGCTTCAGGCAGATTTTGAATCACGGTGCCACTCAAATACAGAAGCGTACCTGAATTCATGAGTATTAATAAAATTATTCAGTCATGCAGTTATTGATCTTTCAAACCAAGGCGAATGAATTAACAATCATGCGTCTGATTTGGAGACCATAACCCAATTTATAATTGTGCAGTGTTTCGTTATTTACATAAAAGCACATACTTTATGAGGTGTCCTAGGCCGATTCAACTTTAACCTTCACAAATTACTTTTAATTTAGGCAAAAAAAGGGCAGCCCGGTGCACTAAGCTCTCGCTATGCGCAGGGTCCGGGAAAGGGCTGGACCACAAGGGTCTATTGTACCCTACATTTCTGCAAGAGGCTGTTTTCACGGCTCAAACCCGTGGCCTCCCGATCAAAACCTTTTAATAACAACAAATAACATACAATTTATCTCTCAAAATATAAGTTGAAGTATATAAAATTTTAACAATACCTTGTCCAAATTTTCCAGCCATTCATCTTCCTTTGGTGCATCATTCAGTTGAACTCCAGCTTTTACCATAAACATAGGATTTTTATAAATGATCCTCATTGCCATGTCTCTAATCAAATTGTGCATTTTCACACATTGATTACCTTTGTTATCTATGGCACTTTCCAACAAACAAACACTTTCCAATTTGTTCAGTATCTCATATCCCTCCTCAAACTCTGCCTCGCGAGTCTCTTTTGTTTCGATTAGTCCCTCTAAAATGAACCTATTTATCAATTGATCCTTTGAAATTTTCTCATCTTCTGGATACAAACAACAATACAAGAAACATTGTTGTAAGTTTTGCTCCTTCAAACAATTAAAACTATATAGCAACATTTGTATAACATCATTGTTTTCCCCTTTTAAATTCTTGAATAATATTTTCCAAGGCCTTTTTCCATTGATTAACACCATCCAATTCCAACCCTTTTAGGCTTTTTGCTATTGTAACGATCCTAAGTGGACGGCCACCACAACTATTTACCACAAACTTAGCCATTTCTTCTACTTCTTGAGGAATTACTACTTTCTCATTTCCAAGTTTTTCTATAAACAAGCTCCAAGATTCTTCTTCTTCTAGTTTTTTCACTCCAAATTTCCTTTGACATCCCCTTGAGGAAATCATTATTTTCACTTGCTACGACGGAAAACATTTTTGAGAATATGTTTTTTTAATTTTGACTTATCTTCCTGAAAAATACTTTCCAATATTTGATCCAAGAGTGAAAATATTTTTTTTTTAAATTGATAAGAATGTATAAGTTAGCTAGAATAGTAATATGGAGTTAAGAGTTTGAGTCCTTTTGGTGGAAAATATTTTCCTTAAAACATACTTTCTTACAACTAAATACCAAGAAGATAGACTTATTTTTTAAAAAACATTTCTTCGATAAATTTTAAATTTCACATGCGAAATTCCAGGATATTGGCTTGGAGTTTTACCTGTGAAATATAAAACTTCATGACGGTGGCTATTTTCAAATATATGGCTGCAGAGGTGGACAGGATTTTAGGACGGCGGGAGCACATGAGCGAACTACTCAACCCCTATATAGCTTTTGAGCTTAAGGGTTCCAAGTAAAATATATGACCGTTTTCAACATATATACACATATATATCCAGAATTTTTGCCGAAGTTAACGAGGTCCGATGACCCCTCTATTCCTACCATAGGTCCGCTTCTGTATGGCTGAAAAGTGGTTAACCCGCGCTATTACTATGCAATTTATCTATGAAGCCAAGACTATCTTAAACAAAAAAACAAGAAATTCCAATCTAGAAAGAGCACTCTACCTTAAAACTTTTGTTTTGTCTCTGATGCAATCTTTAACTCAAATTGCTAGTACTTCTGGAGGTGGCATCATGTTTTTGAAAAGCCAAACACAAACATAAAGCTAATTAATGTCACAAAATAAATGGAAGGAATTGTTAAGCAAAGAGGTCAAGAGAGACAATCTTTTTTGTCTTGTGGAAAATCAATAAAAATGAGTGAAAATTATGAAGCAAAGAGCATAAGTTTGTTGATAATAAATTAAAAGGTTTTTTCTTCTTGAAAGAGCTGACCAAGGTAAGCTTATATATAAATTTGTGATAATTGCTCACCACTAAAATCAAGTGGAAAATAGTAAGTCAAATCTGCTTAATAAAATTATACATTGTTTAAGCAGTAGGTATATATATAAAACAAATTAGCAGGTAAAAGAAAATATATTTATTTTTTACTAGTACGTAACACGGGCAAAAGAAAACATGCTTAACCTATAGAAGAAGCCTGGGTACATTTGGAGTACATGGGAATTACCGAAATCACAATATTCTTTTAATTTCCTTTTTTCCACTTCTTCGAAGTGGCTAATTAGAATCCAACGTGAATTCGGTTAGAAGTCTTCTTTTAGTTTCCTTCCTTTTGTTTCACTTTCCTAAATGGCTACATAGAATCACACATTAATTAGGATTAAACTCTTCGGTTAGTTCACTTTTTCTTGCTCCCTAATGGCCGCGGAGCCAGAAACTTGAATTTTAAGGGTTCTAAATTTTAGGATAGCAATATCAGACATATATAACTGGTACTAAATTTAACTTTTCTACATATTTAATAAATTTCTTAACACAAATAGAAAGTTTGGACAAAAAATATTGGGTTCAGTTGAACCCGTATGTCGGCTTCTAACTTCGTTTCCCGTCCCAAATTAAATTAGGATTAAAAGCGCCAATTTTATATATATATATAGAGAGCGCTCATTGGCTTAGTGAGAAGTACTAAGTGTTCCCCAATACAACAAAGCCTCTGTTGGGTTGCTTTAGTTGTTGTATTTTCTGGTTTTGGAGAATTCATAAGGTAGTGATGCAGTCGAATTTGATAAAGAAGTAGTGCAATCTTCAATTACTTTAACTCACAAGTTTGAGTTCCAAGTGTGACATTTTTGTATATTTTCTTAATCCCCTTATTAAAATTTCTTCTCCTCCATGTAGTAGTGCAATGTGCTAAGCGTTTATTTGAAACAGTATCTCTACCTTCATAAGGCAGGAATAAGGTCTGCGTACATACTACCCTTCCAGACCCTACTTCTGAGTTTTCATATGGTATATGTAGTAGTGCAATGTGTCTCTTTTATAGTGCAACTAGTATACGTGCCCGCGCGATGCGCGGATTATTTCAAAGGAAAAAGGAATGAAGAGATAATAAAAACAGATGTATATGAATCATGTGTGACATATTGCAGATTTTATATTTTTATTTTTTTTGAATCAGTCTTATTACAGACTAACATTTCCTATGGTATATGTAACTGCTACTGCTTCATTGCGAACCCGTTCTTCAAATAAATACAATATTTAATACTCCAGGGGTCAATATCACAATAAGAGGACGCATCACAAACTTGACGATTCTTGTGGACGTATTTCAAAATTAAAGGAACATGTGGAAAGCGATATTGTTTGTTGCTTTGCTTTCAAAGGGATTTGTGAAAGTAAATAATATTCCCATCTTATAGCTGCAAAAAAAAAAAAAAAAAAAAAAAAAATCTAAAAGCTCCAGCATAAGAAATAAAAAAAAAAAAAAACTATTGAAGGAAATCAACTACAAAAACAAATGCATAAGAACCCACAGTCATATTTGGTTCAAATCTTATTTCCTGCGAATAACATAAATGAAAAAATCACACATCATTTGTCTTGAGTTAAAAACCTGGCATGCCATAGCGTTTCTTTTGCTTTTGTCTTTTGACTACTCCGACAAGCTTGAATTAAACTACTAAAAACTAAAACCATCTTTTTATGAATATCTTAACAGCAATAATTAGCTGCATGCACCTTAAATAACTATGACACAAGTAGAAAAGAATAAAAAGAGAACATGAATAAAAATGATGATAGATATAAATATTTTTAGATTTTCCTGTTGCGTAATTATCACATCAAAGAAAAAGGGCTGGTGAAACCTATAAATGTTTAGCATTTCTCTACCTAGCTACATTTTCACCTGAGAAAACTTGGTTACTCCTACATGTTGAATCAATCTTGCTGAAGAAATCTCTACTAACAGGATTCAACTCATCAATCTGTTACACTGAATTAAAGAAAGGGCAGCCCTGTATAAAAGAAATTCCGTTGACACTAAAAAATCTATTTCAGGTGTTTGTAGATTGCTTTCCGTCTGCCTCTGCATAAGGTAGGTAGTTACAGTTTACCACTGAACAAAGGGCCAGTAGAACAGTAACAGAAGAGAGAAAAGCCATTAGGGACGCTCATTTCTTGTATCCGGAAAATGATTCATAAGGAAGGGGATCTACACCAGGTAAGGATCGGATCGGAGTTTACGACCAGTTCCCATATAGATACTTTAATTCACATCATTTTGGGCAGTACCATTATTACTAAAAAAGACTTGAGAGTCACTAAAGGAAAGCATGCATATCGCTGCAATTGAGATGTGAAGCAATAGAACATTATATTCTACAGGAAATATAGTAATGGAAAGGGCTCAAGAAA
The DNA here is from genome assembly GCF_000715075.1 of Nicotiana tabacum. NCBI lineage: Eukaryota > Viridiplantae > Streptophyta > Magnoliopsida > Solanales > Solanaceae > Nicotiana > Nicotiana tabacum. The sequence continues at coordinate 17,438,614 of NC_134090.1, read as the reverse complement.
TGATGTCAACAAATTAAACCACCCTCATCACAACAATAACTTAAGGCTTGAGTAAGAATGTGAAACTGCAAATCTGAATATTGTTGCGCATAAATTTATCCATTTACTGCCTAGTGCCTATTAACTCTTTCTGATAATTATACGTTATTATGTCGTCTTTCTCACTATTCAATGGTTAGTAATATATGCTTATGTAGGACCAAAGTAGCTTCAATGGGTACTAAAAGAATCAATATTATGCCCTTAAGAGATGAAAATTTTCTGAATTGGATAAAATAACTGAGACGACATGTCTTCCAAAGCAGCACTTCTCCTCATTAAGTGTAAATCTGAGCAAATAACGTTTGTATTTTAGTTATAATAACAAAGTGTACTTTAAGGATAATATGATAATAAGCATATAAGGCAGCCTGGTGCACTAAGCTCCCGCTATGCACGTGGTTCAGGGAAGGGCCGAACCACAAGGGGCTAAAGAGATTTAAAATAAAGAAGAGAAAGAAAAAAAACGAAACTTGAAAAATGAAGCAATAGCAGTATTTGTTGGGAATAAACCCCCTTCAGAAATAATATTCACGGTAATAAAGCGGAATAATAATGTAGCACCGAGATACGGTAATTAACAAGAATAAACGAGTAACAATGACACCAAGATTTTTACGTGGAAAACCCTTCTGAATAAGGGAAAAAAACCACGACCCCGAGAGGAGCAACTGATATCACTCTAGTAAGAAATTTACACTTTGTAGGCCCGAGTAAAATACTACAAAGACTACTACAATACTCAAAAGAAATAACCCTCTTTTGATATTTCACCTCACTACAATATCGCTCACACTCTCTATTTTCTTCACAGACTATTTTCTTATACCTTGTCTGTGAAACCTCACTCTTTCTTTCTCTCTTTGTTGGTGTGTAGAAATGAGAGTTGAAGCTCTCCTTTTTATAGCCAAAGCTTCACCCTCTAAAGTCTACAATATTTGACAATTTACACACACTTTTCACAATTCAACAAAGTTGGCTACCAAACCAAAGAAATTCAACAAGGTTGGCTACCAAACCAAACTAATTCAACAAGGTTGGCTACCTAACCAAACCAAGTCAACAAGGTTGATTACCAAACCAAAGAAACTTTTATTAGGCACATGCCTAATACTTCTTCAATGAGATGGACCTCATCAATCTCCCCCTCCAGTCTCATTCATCTAGAGGAGGTAGCACTGTTTTCTAGTTTGAGTGCATGCCGATAAGTTCTTTGCATAGCTCGAACTTGTTCCTTGGTACCACCTTGGTCAGCATATCTGTGGGATTCTCACTTGTAGAAATCTTCAAGACTTTTAGAGATTCATTATCTACCATTTCTTGAATCCAATGATATCTCACATCAATGTGTTTGGTCCTTGCATGGTACATAGAGTTCTTGCTAAGGTCTATTGCACTTTGACTGTCACAATAGACGACATACTCCTTCTGATGCAATCCAAGCTCTTGAAGGAACCGTTTGAGCCATATCATCTCCTTGCCAGTTTCTGTAGCGGCAATGTACTCTGCTTCAGTTGTTGAAAGTGCAACACACTTCTGCAACTTAGACTGCCATGATATAGCTCCCCCTGAAAATGTAAACAAATATCCAGTAGTAGATTTTCTGTTGTCAATGTCACCTGCCATATCAGCATCTGTATAGCCCTTCAAGATTGGATCAGATCCTCCAAAGCACAAACAATCTCCCGTGGTACCTCTCAGGTACCTGAGTATCCACTTGACTGCTTCCCAATGTTCCTTTCCAGGATTTTCAAGAAACCTGCTGACAACACCAACTGCATGAGCAATATCAGGTCTAGTACATACCATTGCATACATCAAGCTTCCGACTGCTGAAGAATAAGGAACTTTAGCCATGTTCCCTTTCTCCTCCACTGTTGTATGACACATCTTCTTACTCAACTTTAGATGACCAGCAAGAGGTGTGTTGACTGGCTTAGCATTCTTCACATTGAAGCATTCTAGTACACGTTCAATGTACTTCTCCTGAGATAGCCACAACTTTCTACTTGTTCTCTCTCGAACTATCTTCATCCCTAGAATTTGTTGTGTTGGGCCCAAGTCCTTCATATCAAATGACTTGGACAAATCTCTCTTCAACTTTGCGATCAGCCCCTTGTCTTTTTCCTACAATTAACATGTCATCCACATACAACAACAATATAATAAAGTTATTCTCAGAAAATCTTTTGAAGTATACACATGGATCAGAATAGGTCTTTAGGTATGTTTGACTTTTCATGAATGAGTCAAACTTCATGTACCACTGCCTTGGTGCCTGCTTCAATCCATAAAGACTCTTATTCAATTTTCACACCATGTGTTTCTTTCCAGCTACTTCAAATCCTTCTGGCTGCTCCATATAAATCTCCTCTTCCAAATCTCCATGAAGAAATGCAGTTTTCACATCCAACTGCTCCACTTCAAGATCTAGGCTAGCTGCTAAGCTCAAAATTGTTCGAATAGAAGTCATTTTGACAACAGGTGAGAAAATTTCGTCAAAATCAATACCTTTCTTTTGTTCGAAGCCTTTAACCACCAATCGAGCTTTGTATCTGACCAGCTTGCCATTTTCATCTTTCTTGAGTTTAAAGACCCATTTGCATTTGAGTGGTCTTTTACCCTTTGGAAGTTCAACCAGCTTGTATGTGCCATTTTTCTGTAGAGATTCCATCTCTTCTTGTATAGCTTTCATCCACTGGTTCTTTTCTGGATGGGACAACACCTCCTTAAGACTTTCTGGCTCCCCCTCATTACTGATGAGGACATACTCTGTGGAAGGGTACCTGCATGACTCTACCCTTGGCCTCTGTGATCTCCTCAGAGGCTGAGGTTGTTCTTCTCCCTGAGTGGGGTGCTCCACTTCCTCGACACCTTCATCAAGTTGCTCCCTCTGCTCAATAACCTCACCAGGTTGCTCCCCCTGCTCGGCAACCTCGTCGGTCGTACTTTCTACACTTGTGGGATTGTTAGAAGTAGAAGGAATAGTAATAAAGTTAGGAATTATACCATTCTTCGCCTTTTCTGACATATCAGCAGCAGTTCCAACTTCACTTTCTCGGAAGACTACATCTCTGCTTCTGATGACCTTCTTCTTTACAGGATCCCCCAGTCTTTACCCGAACTCTTCATCTCCATATCCGATAAATATGCAAGGAACAGATTTATCATCCAGCTTTGTTCTCTACTCTTTTGGTACATGTGCAAAAGCTCTGCAACCGAACACCTTCAGATGCGAGTAGGATACCTCCTTGTTGGTCCAAACTCTCTCTGGGATGTCAAACGCCAACGGAACTGATGGACTCCTATTGATTAGGTAACAGGCTGTCTGAACTGCTTCACCCCAGAATGACTTAGGCAGTTTAGCCATTCTGAGCATGCTTCTCACCTTCTCCACAATGGTGCGGTTCATCCTCTCGGCTATGCCATTGTGCTGTGGGGTTCCAGGAACTGTCTTTTCATGTATGATCCCATGACTTGAACAATACTCTTCAAATTCCCTTGATGTGTACTCACCTCTATTGTCACTTCGGAGGCGCTTTAGCTTTTGACCCGTCTCCCTTTCTACTAGAGCATGAAACTTCTGGAAAACTTGAAACACCTGATCTTTGGTTTTCAAAATATAAACCCATAATTTTCGTGAAACATCATCAATAAAAGTAACAAAATATTTGTTACCGCCCATTGATTCAATTTCCATTGGGCCAAACATCAGAATATACTAAATCAAGTATATTCAATTTTCTTTCAGACGATGTCTGAAATGAGACTCTATGCTGCTTACCAAATAAACTGTAGTCACAATGTTTTACCGTTGTACCTTTGGCATAAGAAATGAGTGATTTCTTGGCAAGAATCTGCAATCTCTTCTCGCTCATATGACCCATTCTTTTGTGCCACAAATCTACAGAAATCTCATCTTGTGTCGCGTTCAATTCACCTTGGCATATTTCTGCATTTGTCCTGTACAACGTGCCACGAGCAACTCCCTTTGCAATCACCAATGATCCCTTAGTGAGTCTCCACTTTTGATTTGCAAAATAACTCTCGTATCCATCTCGGTCTAAAGCAATTCCCGAGATCAAGTTCATCCGCAAATCAGGTACATGCCGCACATCCTTTAGAACCAATGTGCATCCGACATTTGTCTTGATACAAATGTCACCAATCCCCGCAATCTTTGAGTAACTTGTGTTACCCATTCTCACTGTGCCGAAATCACCTGCTACATATCTGCAAAAAAGATCTCTTACCGGTGTGGCATGGTAAGATGCCGTTGTGTCAACCACCCATTCCGACTCTGGACCTGACAGGTGCATGCATTCATCTTCCTCATTTATAAATAGGAAAACATTATCATTGTTTTGCATCATGGAGGTTGTGTTGTCGTCATTCTTCTGGCAACTGGTTTCACCTTTGCCCTTCCTTGGATTTGGGCAATCTCTTTTGAAGTGACCTGGTTGATCACAGTTGTAGCAATTTCTGACTCTTGATTTGGATCGGTTCTTTGACTTCCCACGAGCTCCGGATCTACCATAGTTGTTCGAACTCCTTTGATAACTCCTGCCTCTACCATCTGTGATGAGAGTCTGTCCTTGATTTTCAGGCTTCTTTCTCATCTTCTCATTGAGTAGAAGAGCCGATGTGGCATCTTTCAACTCAATAGTAGTCTTACCGTGCAGTATGGTTGTTGCTAAATTATCGTACGAAGATGGCAACGAGTTCAATAGCAAGATGGCTTTATCTTCTTCCTCGATTTTCACTCCGAGGTTCGCAAGCTGTGTGATTAGTCTGTTAAACACATTTAAATGTGAAAAAAAATTCGTACCTTCACTCATGTGTAGGGCGTATAACTGCTTCTTCAGGTACAATTTATTTGTCAGCGTTTTGGACATGTATAGGCTTTCCAACCTTGTCCAAATTCCACGTGCAGTGTCTTCATCAATGATGTTATTTACCACATCATCTGATAAGTGCAACCTGATTGCACTAGCAACTCTTTCATCCAAGTCAGCCCAATCCTCAGCTTTCATGGTATCAGGCTTTTTGGAGTCAACATCTAGAACCTTGTGTAATTCTTATTGGATGAGAAGATCTCTCATCCTTCTTTGCCATGTTGAGAAACCGTTTTCTTCGTTGAATTTTGTTACCTCGTACTTTACTCCAGACATTTTTATTTTTCACCAAGTATAGTACTACCGACAGTGAATAGTGTTTCAGTGAACGAGCAGAACCTGACTCTGATACCAGTTGTTGGGAATAAACCCCTTACCAAAATAATATTCACGGTAATAAAGCGGAATAATAATGTAGCACCGAGATACGGTAATTAACAAGAATAAAAGAGTAACAATGACACCAAGATTTTTACGTGGAAAACCCTTCTGAATAAGGGAAAAAAACCACGACCCCGAGAGGAGCAACTGATATCACTATAGTAAGGAATTTACACTTTGTAGGCCCGAGTAAAATACTACAAAGACTACTACAATACTCAAAAGAAATAACTCTCTTTTGATATTTCACCTCACTACAATATCACTCACACTCTCTATTTTCTTCACAGACTATTTTCTTATACCTTGTCTGTGAAACCTCACTCTTTCTTTCTCTCTTTGTTGGTGTGTAGAAATGAGAGTTGAAGCTCTCCTTTTTATAGCCAAAGCTTCACCCTCTAAAGTCTACAATATTTGACAATTTACACACACTTTTCACAATTCAACAAAGTTGGCTACCAAACTAAAGAAATTCAACAAGGTTGGCTACCAAACCAAACTAATTCAACAAGGTTGGCTACCTAACCAAACCAAGTCAACAAGGTTGATTACCAAACCAAAGAAACTTTTATTAGGCACATGCCTAATACTTCTTCAATGAGATGGACCTCATCAGTATTATTTTACATTTACAAGTAACCAACTTTTTACTCCAAATCACTTGCTTCATCCAACAATTTAACATTGTTGTGGTCCTAGTCTTCTAGACCTTTGTAATTTGTAGTATTCCATTGAAAAGTATCTGCCAATTTAATGATTCAATGAAGTAAAACAAATATCTAAGACTGAATAATTCATAGACGGGATTGGATAACAAAATTATTTTTAAATTTATATCTAAAATATATTAAATAGCTGATCTTTACTTCATATTTTTTTCAAAGTTATCTAACAATGAATTTACTGGTTGCTCTTTAATATATAACCAACCTTACATCTCTTCAGTTATAATGTTGTCCGTTATTGAAGTATGGACTGAATGTACAAATTATAAGAAAATGCATAAAATATTTACCGGGGTATAAAAATATTCTTTCAATTGATTAGGCTTCAATCGATTTTTATAAGCAATAGTCCTGCATTAAGCATATAAAATTTCAAAAATTATCCACGACACTACAACAAAGAGTGATGTATTCTAAGTCGCAGGAACAAACTTTGAATAAAGTAATGTATCAAGGCAAGTATAATTTCAATATGAAGAGATAAGAGGAGATGAAAAAGAAAATAGTTGCAAACACTTATGGTTCAGCTTCATCCCTCTTGCCTTACTTTCAAAAGGATGAGATCCAACAATATCACACTTAATACCCTGAAGCCCAAAGTGAAACACACTGTTCCGCACCCTCTCGGTTTCGTGTTGAAAACTTGTAGCGTAGATTTTTTGAATTCGCTAGAATCGTTAGCCTTAGTAATTCCCACAAGTAGCTCAAAAGATGATATAAATCAAGTGACCATTCAGAAAGGAAAAAAAAAGCTACCCAAAGCTGAACTATAATATGATTAGAATGCCATTAAAGTTCACATACAACTCCAATATAATGCTATATCATCAGGGTCAAATAGCTTTGTGCTCCTTGAAAAAGAAACAGAGAGTTTAACAAAAGGTTTTGTAAGTAATTTAGTATAAAATTAATAGTTAAAAGCACGTTTGTATAAATTTATTTTATTAAATGTAGTTCCGGATGCTTGAGCTCTAAGATACTAATATCAAACTTGCAAAAGTCTTCAATTAAAAAGCTATAGTAATCTGCCAAAGTATTATTAACAAAAAAAAGAAGAGAAAAGGCAACTACCTTTAGTTTACTTCTTCGTGGTGAAGCATCAGTTGCGGCAACGTCGAAGTCCATTTCTCTATTTCTGTTAGATTTTACTCTATATCAAAAAAAGAATCAAATTTGAAATATTAAAGATTAGCTTGGCCTAATTGCTGATTATATTTTGTCATATTACAAAAAAAGAAAGAGAAAATTTAGACGTGTCAAAGAAATGAATTATTACTTGCAATAATACAATGAACTGCACTATGAGTGGAAATACAATTTTGTAACGACCCAGCCAGTCGTTTTAAGAATTTAAGTCCTGATCCCCTGTTAACTGCATTCTCCGTGTTTATTTCTGCTATTGTGATTTGCCGGGAGGATTTATTTGAAGTTTTGGAGAGTTTTAGGACACTTAGTCCCTAAATGAGAGCTTAAGTTTTAGAATTTGGACCGTAGTCGGAGCAGTGTGAAGACGGCCTTGGAATAGAATTTCGTTGGTTTTGTTAGCTCCGTTGAGTAATTTCGGGCTTAGGGGCGTGTTCAGATTATGTTTTGGAGGTCCGTAACTAATTTAGGCTTTAAATGCCGAAAGTTGAATTTTTGAAGTTACCGGTTTGATAGTGAGATTTTGATCTAAGGGTCGGAATGGAGTTCCGGAAGTTGAAGTAGCTCCGTAGTGTTGAATGTGACGTGTGTACAAAATTTCAGGTCATTCGGACGAGGTTTGATAGACTTTTTGATTGAAAGCATATTTTGAGAGTTTTTGAAGTTCTTAGGCTTGAATCCGATGCTAATTTGTTGATTCGATATTGTTTGAAGTGTTTTGGAGATTTGTATAAGTTTGGATAGTGGTATGTAACTTGTTTGTGCTTTTGGTCGAGGTCCCGGGAGCTTCGGGATGATTTCGGATGGTTAACGGAAAGTTGGAAATTTGGAATTTTCAGCTGAAGTTATTTGGACTGTTGTCATAACCGCATCTTGCGGTAGAGAGATCGCAGATGCGGAGTCAAGCCACAAAAGCGACCAAGAGGAAATAGAGAACGGACCGCAGAAGTGATGGGTTACCGCACCTGCGGGACCGCAGATGCGGCATTTGGGTCGCAGGTGCGGAGATGGAACTTTAAATGAGAACCGCAGAAGCGGTTCCCCAACCGCATAAATGGTATCGCAGATGCGATGGGTGGACTGCAAGAGCGGGTTTGCTGGGTAGAAAAATCAAAAATTTGAGGGTTTAGTTTAAAAAGTTAGAAATTGATTTGGAGCTCGGGAGAGGGCGATTTTGGGAGGATTTTGAAGAGGAAATCAGTGGATTTGGGCCATTTGGAATCGAGTACTCATGACAAGAACGTGGTTTCGGGTTGATTATTGAGCCAGTTCGAGGTTAGTGGCTTGTCTAACCTTGTGTGAGGGAACTTCCCTTAAAATTTGGTATTGTTGATATTTGAAATGCCTTGTATGTAAGGTGACGAGTGTGTACTTGTGCTAATTATTGAAAAATCCAATTTTTATTAAGTAATTACGATTGTGTTTCTTTCCTGGTTATGCTAATTGTAATTTAAGCCTGTTGTTAGCTTAGGGAAGCATGTCTAAATTGACTTAATTGCCTTACTTGCTCAAACTGCCTTCTTTGGATTTCGTGCAACATGCTAGACTAAAAATACCTGTTTTACGTTGGTATGGAATTTGAATTGAACTGTGTATTCTTCTTGTTGTTGCTGTGTGTTTACTTTGGGACTACGAGATGGTATCCCAGGAGATCCCCCCTGTATGTTTACTTTGGGACTACAGAACGGTATTCTGGGAGATCCCCCTACACATTTACATTGGAACTACTGGACTGCACCAGATAGATTTCCCCTGTACTGAGTATTTACATTTGCGACTATGATTCAGTATACTGGGAGATCCCCTCGCATTATGAGTTGGACTACGGGACGGTATTCCGGGAGATCCATTGGATATTTGTATTTGGTACTATAGGACGATATCCTGGGAGATCCCCGGTTGTTATTTCTGTGTTGAGCTGTATTTCTCTCGGTGTTTACTTTGCCTCTGTCGTAGTTGTTGCTGTTCTTTCTATTCTGTATTACTCCTTACTGTTGCACTTATTATACTGTCTTATTTTTACACTGTTATACCTTGTATTTCATTTAACCTCAGTAGGGCCCTGACTTTCCTCGTCACTACCCGACCGAGGTTAGGCTTGGCACTTACTGAGTACCGTTGTGGTATACTCATGCCCTTTCTGCGCATGTTTTTCATGTACAGATCCAGGTACTTCGACTCAGTCATATCACTCTTGAGGCGAGGCGACTATCCCAGAGACTTCGAGGTATATCTGCCGCGTCCGCAGACCGAGGAGTCCCTTTCTATTCTCTCTTTAAGTATTATCCCTTCTGTACTTTCTTTTGTTAGACATTCTGGAGTGAGATACTTGTAGACATTCAAAGGCTTGTGGTTTCATGAGATTTCGAGTTTTGGGAAATGTTGTTAGTTTCGAGAGTTGTATTGTATATGCCGAGCGGCATCTTAAATATTATTTCATTTGATTATTTTGGTTTTTAATTATTTCTTCCGCAAATTACTTATTTTCCGCATTTGTTAGGCTTACCTCGTCGTAGAGACTAGGTGCCGTCACGATAGTTCACGGAGGGCGAACTGGGGTCATGACAAGTTGGTATTAGAGCTCTAGGTTCATAGGAGTCATGAATCACAAGCCGATTTATTAGTCTCGCAGATCAGTACGGAGACGTCTGTACTTATCTGCGAGAGGCTATGTAACTATTAGGAAATTCCACTTCATTTGAATTCCTTGTCGTGCGAGATTGTGATATCACAATTCTAAACTTCTGTCTTCTATTCTCTCACAGATGGTGAGGACACGTGCTACCCGAGATAATCAGGCACCCGCACTCCATACTGCAGCCATCAGAGGCCAAGGTCGGGGTAGAGGCCGAGGATGCGCACGTGGTGCAGCCAGAGCACCCCCGAGAGTTGCCGCCGAGGTACCACCAGCAGTTCCAGCCGGAGTCCAGGCATCTGATACGCCTACTACTACTACTACTCTAGCTCTTCAGGAGACTCTTGCGCAGTTCATGAGCATGTACACCACTCTGGCTCAAATAGGGTTGCTTCCCCTTATTGCAACCACATCTCAGGCCGAGGGAGGAGCATAGACTCCCGATGCCCGCACTCCTAAGCAACCAGTGCATGTTGATCAGGTCCCAAAGATTATTCTTGTATAGCCTGTAGTCCCAGGTCAGCCCGAGGATAGGGCAGCTGCTTCAGAGGATGAGCAGCGGAGACTTGAGAGGTTCAAGAAGTATGATCCTCCTTATTCAGTGGTTTAGCATCAGATGATGCCTTGGGATTTCTAGAAGAGTGTCACCATATCCTCCGCACTACGAGTATATCAGGATCGAGTGGGGTTTCTTTCACTGCCTTCTAGCTTCGATGAGCCGCCTATGAGTGGTGGCGTACCTATGAGTTAGACCGCCCGGATAAGGCAGCTTCACTGAGTTGGACTCAGTTTTCAGATATGTTCCAGAGGGAGTTTGTTTCTTAGAGGCTCAGGGACGAATAGCGCGCAGAGTTTGAGCACTTGCGTCAAGGTACTATGACTGTCTTGGAGTATGCTGTCTGTTACACTAGCTTGGCTAGACATGCCCCAGCCTTGGTTTCTACTGTTCATGAGAGGGCTCGCCAGTTTATTGAGGGGCTTTTTCCCAGCATCAGGTCTAGCATGGCTCGTGAGTTGGAGATGGATATTTCTTATCAGCAGGTGGTGAGCATTGCTATGAGGATAAAGGGTATGCACGCTAGGGAGAGAGAGGAGAGAGAGGCCAAGAGGTCTCGAGAGTCGGGCTATTATTCTGGTGCTCGTGCCCCAGCTGCAGGTCATCATGGTAGAGGTTATATTAGTCGCCCCGTTCATTCAGCTCTTCTAACAGACAGTGGTATTCCAGCTCCTCCTAGCCCTCAGGAGCCTTATTATGCACCGCCAGTATCTAGTGCGCCTCCTGCGCGGGGTGCTTTCAGTGGTCAGTCCAGAAGACCTGGCCCGAGCCAGTCACAACCTCCACGTCCTACTAGAGCTTGTTTTGAGTATGGTGAGGGATTGCCCCAGACTTAGGAGGGGTACACCTCCACAGACTTCTCAGGCTATGGTTACAGCTCCAGTTGCTACCCTACCTGCTCAGCCAGCTAGAGGTGGAGGTCGGGAAGGTAGAGGTCGCCTTAGAGGGGGAGGCCAGGCCCGAAACTATGCCCTTCCTGCACGTACCGAGGTTGTTGCCTCCAATTCTGTCATCACAGGTGTTATACTGGTTTGTCACAGAGATGCATCGGTTCTATTTGATCCAGGGTCCACTTATTCTTATGTGTCTTCTTATTTTGCCTGCATTTGGGTGTACCTCAGGATTCTTTGTGTACCCATGTTTATGTTTCTACTCCTGTGGGAGATTCTCTCATTATGGACCGTGTTTATCGGTCATGTTTGATTGCTCTTAGTGGTTTTGAAACCAGAGCTGATTTGTTATTGCTTAGTATGGTAGATTTTGATGTTATCTTGGGCATGGTCTGATTTTCGCCCCATTATGCTATTCTTGATTGTCATGCTAAAACCGTGACGTCGGCTTTGCCAGGTGATCCGAGAGTAGAGTGGAGGGGTACCTTAGATTATACTTCTAGTAGAGTTATTTCATTCCTTAAGTCTCGGCGTATGGTTGAGAAGGTGTATGACGCATATCTAGCTTATGTGAGAGATGTCAATATTAATACCCCTGTAGTTGATTCAGTCCCAGTAGTACGGGATTTTCCTTATATGTTTCCAGCTGATCTTCCGGGCATGCTGCCTGATAGAGATATTGATTTTGGCATTGATCTGTTGCCGGGCACACAACCCATTTCTATTCCTCCGTATCGTATGGCCCCTCCTGAGTTGCAGGAGTTGAAGGATCAGTCACAGGAATTGCTTGATAATGGTTTTATTCGGCCCAGTGTATCACTTTGGGGTGCTCCTGTCTTGTTTATGAAGAAAAAAAATGGTTCTATGCGTATGTGTATTGATTATCGCCAGTTGAACAAAGTTACAGCAAAGAACTATTATCCTTTGCCTCATATTGATGATCTGTTTGACCAGTTACAGGGTGCACGAGTGTTTTCTAAGATTGACTTGCGTTCAGGGTACCATCAGTTGAAGTTTCGGGAGCCAGATATCCCGAAGACTGCTTTCAGGACTCGGTATGGTCATTATGAATTCCTTGTTATGTCATTTGGGTTGACCAATGCCCCAACAGCCTTTATGCATTTGATGCACAGTGTGTTCCGGCCGTAACTTGACTCGTTCGTCATTGTCTTTATTGATAATATTTTGGTGTATTCCCGGAGTTGGGAAGATCATGAGCAGTACCTGAGGACAGTGCTTCAGACCTTGAGAAAAAAGAAGTTATATGCTAAGTTCTCGAAATGTGAGTTTTGGTTAGACTCTATGGCATTTTTAGGCCACGTGGTGTCAAGTGAGGGTATTCAGGTGGATCCGAATAAAGTAGAGGCAGTGCACAGTTGGCCCAGACCATCCTCAGCTACAGAGATCCAAAGTTTTCTTGGCTTGGCGGGTTACTACCGTCATTTTGTGGAAGGGTTTTCATTAATTACAGCCCCTATGACCTGGCTGACCCATAAGGGTGCTCCGTTCCAGTGGACGGAAGAGTGTGAGGCGAGCTTTCAGAAGCTCAAGACAGCTTTGACTACAGCCCCAATTTTGATATTGCGTACAGGTTGGGAGTCTTACACTGTCTATTGTGATACCTCGAGGATTGGCCTTGGAGCGGTATTGATGCAGGACGGTAGGGTGATTGCCTACATGTCCAGACGGTTGAAAGTACATGAGAAGAATTATCATGTCCATGATCTTGAGCTAGCTGCTATTGTTCACGTCCTAAAGATCTGGTGTCATTATTTGTACGGTGTTCCTTGTGAGATTTATACTGATCATCGGAGCTTGCAGCACATGTTCAAGCAAAACCATCAAAATTTGCACCAGATGAGGTGGTTAAAGTTGCTGAAGGACTATGATATTACTATTTTGTATAACCCGGGCAAGGCCAATATGGTGGCCGAAGCTTTGAGTCACCGAGTAGAGAGTTTGGGGAGTTTGGCTTATCTACTAACATCGGAAAGGCCTATGGCGATGGATGTTCAAGCCTTAGCCATCCAGTTTGTGAGATTGAATCTATCGGAGCCCAGTCGGGTTCTAGCTTGCATGGTTTCCCGGTATTCCTTATTTGATCGTATCAGGGAACGACCGTTTGATGACCCTCATTTGCTTGTCCTCAAGAACAAGGTTCAGCACAGTGATGACAGAGATGTGACTATGGGTGATGATGGGGTATTGATGATGCAGGGTCGGATTTGTGTACCCAATGTTGATGGGCTTCGGGAGTTGATTCTAGAGGAGGCCCATAGCTCGCGATATTCCATTCATCAGGGTGCCGTGAAGATGTACCATGATTTGATGCACCACTATTGGTGGAGGCGGATGAAGAAAGATATAGTTGGGTTTGTAGCTTGGTGCCTCAACTATTAGTAGGTGAAGTATGAGCACCAGAGACCGGGTGGGTTGCTTCAGCAGATAGAGATTTCGGAGTGGAAGTGGGAGCGGATCACCATGGACTTTGTAGTTAGGCTCCCACGGACTTTGAGGAAGTTCGATGCCATTTGGGAGATTGTGGATCGGCTGACCAAGTCCGCGCATTTCATTCCTATGTGTACTACCCTATTCTTCGGAGCGTCTAGCGGAGATTTATATCTGGGATATTGTTCGTCTACATGGTATTTTAGTTTCCATCATTTCAGATAGAGGTACTCAGTTCATATCACGGTTCTAGAGGACCGTATAGCATGAGTTAGGTACTCGGGTGGAGTTGAGTAAAGCATTTCACCCTCAGACGGACGGACAGTTCGAGCGCACTATTTAGATTCTTGAAGATATGCTCCGTGCGTGTGCGATTAAGTTTGGAGGGTCTTGGGATCAGTTCTTGCCATTGGCGGAGTGTGATGACCCAAAAGGTCATCACTTGATTTACGAGTAAATTCTTTGTTTCGAGGCCTTAGAAGCCTCCTTTTTCCTCACCTCAATTTGCGTGCGTGGTCCGGGCGCATATCCGGAATGCTTTTATGTGTAAATGTGATGAAAATATTAATTTGGCCTTTAAAATTAAATTTAAGATGACTTCGGTCAATATTTTGGGTAAACGGACCCGGACCTGTGAGTTAACGGTCCCGAAGGATTCGTAGGAAAATATGGGACTTGGGCGTATGCCCGAAATCGAATTCCGAGGTCCCAAGCCCGAGAAATGAATTTTTGAAAGAAATTGTTTTACTAAAAATATAAGAATTTTTTGAAATTTGATTATATTTGAAATTTATGGTATCGGGATCGTATTTTGGTTTCGGAGCCCGGTACAGGTTCAATATGACATCTAAGATGCGTCTGTGAAATTTGGTAAGAAACGGAAGTCGTTTGATGTGATTCGGACCTGTAGTTGTGAAATTTGATACTTTGAAAGTTTTGAGATTTTTCTTAGATTTCTAGGCCTAAATCATAATTCTTTATGGTAGAAATTGAGGATTTTGGTAGAGTTAAGGCTTTTTGAATAATTGGAATTTAGACCTCTTTTTGGGGTCGGATTCCGAAACTAAGTGCATATTCTGGCTCGTGGGTGATCGGGTTTTGGTCCGAACTTCGTGTTTTGACCAAGCGGGCCCGGGGTCGATTTTTTGACTTTTTGGGAAAAATGATAGAAAACCTATAATTAAGCGTTGGGTATGAATTCTTTAGTATATATTGATGTTGTTAAATTAATTTGGAATAGATACAAGTAATTTGGAGGCGAATTCTAAAGGAAAAGCGGTGTTTGAGGCTTGAGTTGGCCGTGGAAGTTTGAGGTAAGTGTTTGGTGTAACCTTAGCTTGAGGGATTAGGAGCCGTGTCTTATTTGCTATGTGTTAACTGTGGAGTAAGTCGTATAGGCATGGTGACGAGTATCTATATGTCGGTGTCAAGCATGCCCATGAGTCTTGTATTATAATTTTTATGACTCTGTTGTGGTTTATTTGTGCTTCATATGAGAATTTTATTATTGTTCCCTTGCCGGGATGTTGTTGTGATATTGTTGTTCCCTTGCCGGGATGTTGTTATAATATTATTGCTCCCTTGCCGAGATGTTGTTATTATGCTATTGTTCCCTTGCCGGGATTCTTTTATGATTGGTGTTGATAAATGAAATGGGAGCGGGTAGCACGCCTGCAACGGTAATAAATGAAATTAGAGCGGGTTGCACACCTGCAACGGTAATACATGAAATGGGAGCGGGTTGCACGCCTGCAACGGTAATATATGAAATGGGAATGGGTTGTACGCTTGCAATGGTACTATATGAAATGTGAGCGGGTTGCACGCCTGCAACGGTACTATATGAAATGAGATCGGGTTGCACGCCTGCAATGGTATTACATGTGTACTTGTTCTTCTTATTTCCTTATCTTTTGCTTGAAATTGATTTATGGCGTTCCTTATATTTGTCTACTATTATTCTGTTGTTATCTGTTACTCCCCAAAACATGTTTCCCCCGCCCAACTTTAGTTGTAATTATCTGCTTCTATTTCCGCTGTATATGATTTAACTGCACAGGTTTATTTGGTAGTCTGGTCCTAGCCTCATCACTACTTTGCCAAGGTTAGGCTAGACACTTACCAGCACATAGGGTCAGTTGTGTTGATACTATACTATGCACTATGTGCAGATACTGATTCCAGAGCGTTTGGACTACAGTGAGGGTGATGTCTTCAGTCCATTGAAGCGACCTGAGGTAGTTCTGCAGACGTCCGCGGGTCTTGGCATCTTCTCCTATTTTTTCTCTTTCTATTTTTACTTATTCAGAGACAGACTTATGTATTTCCATTCAGACCTTATTTGTTGTATGTTTAGATAGTCCGTGACCTGTGACACCAAATTTTGGGTAGTATTGTACTTTAGGTTATGTAGCAGTGTTTGGTTGAATTATTAAGTTTTTCGTCTTCCGCATTCTGGTTACTTAATTTATTCTGCTTTTTAATCACTTATTATTTTAAATTGTTGAACTTGTTTAAAAAAAGGAAGGTAATTATTTTACAATATTTGGCTTGCCTAGCTTCCACGAGTAGGCGCCATCATGACTCCCGAGGGTGAAAAATCCGGGTCGTGACAAGTTGGTACTAGAGGTCTAGGTTACATAAATCTCACAATTCACGGTCAAGCTTAGTAGAATATGAGGGATTGGTACAGAGACGTCTGTATTTATCCCCTAGAGGCTACAGAGTTAGGAAAAACTTCACATTTATTCTTTTCTATCTTGCGGTTTGGTTTCTCAATGCTAATTGAATTTCTACTCTGTTCTTTCGCAGACAGTGAGAACACATTCTTCCTCATCCACCTATTAGTAGCCCGAGCCCCTATCAGCAGCTCCTACGAGGGGGAGAGGGCGAGGTCGTGCTAGAGGCCAAGGTAGGGGCAAAGCTCAGCCTAGAGCAGCAGCACTAGCGACGGAGCCTTAGGTTGAGTATGATGATGAGCTTCCGGTGGGCCCAGCTCAGGCCCCAGAGGGGTTCATTGCTATCCCATTACTCCAAGATGCTCTGGTCCGTCTAGTGGGCCTTATGGAGAGTGTCACCCGGGCAGGCTTTCTTTCTGTCGCATCAGCCGTCTCTCGGGCTGGAGGAGGAGCCTAGACTCCTACTACTCGCACTCCGGAGCAGATGGCTCCCCAGTTTTAGACTCCAATAGCTCAGCCAGTTGGAGCAGTTCAGTCGAGTGTGGTAGCTTAGACCGATGATGGAGCAGCTATGTCTGTTGATGCCTTGTGGCGATTGGAGAGGTTCACCAAGCTCTTCACTACCACTTTCAGTGATGCATTTTCTGAGGATCCCTAGGATTATTTAGACAGATGTCATGAAGTTCTCAAGAACATGGGGATAGTGGAGACCAATGGTGTCAACTTTGCTACTTTTAATCTTATCTGGATCTGCCAAGACTTGGTGGAGGGATTATTGTTTGGCTTGACAAGTTGGGTCACTAGCTTTGACTTGGGACCAGTTTTCTCAGCTATTTCTGGAGAAATTTCTTCCTATCAATCATAGAGAGATATATCGGAGGTAGTTTGAGCGTCTCTAGCAGGGTTCTATGACTGTTACTCAGTACGAGACCAGAATTATTGACTTGGCCCATCATGTTCTTCTTATACTTCCCACTGAGAGAGAGGGAGAGTGAGGAGGTTCATTGAGGGACGCATTCAGCCTATTTGACTTCAAATGGCTAAGGAGACAGGGAATGAGATTTCCTTTCAGGATGCGGCCAATGTGGCCAGGAGGGTTGAGATGGTTCTATCACAGGGAGGTGGTCAGGGGTCTGACAAGAGGCCTCATCATACAGGCAGATTTAGTGGTTCCTCATTTGGAGGTAGGGATTTTTTGGTAGAGGTCATCCTCCTAGGCCTTTTCAGTCAGCACTTTAGGCTTCACACACTGCCCCAGGTGGCCGTGGTTCTCACATGCAGTATTTTGATCATCAGTCCTACAGTGAATCACTAGCTCCTATCAGTGCACCTCCGCTTTATAGTTTTCAAGGTCGTCATCCCCAGCAGCCAAGGGCTTGTTTTACTTGTGGCGACACGAGGCACATTGCTAAATATTGCCCTCGAGCACCGAGCAGTTCTCAGCACCAGGGTTCTCGTGCCATGGTTCAGGCACCAACTATTCCACCGCCCGCTCAGCCAGCTAGAAGTGGAGGTAGAGGTGCTAGAGGTGGAGGTAGAGGTATTAGAGGTGGAGCTCAGGCCGCTAGAGGTGGATGCCAGCCAGTAGTAAGTCGTCCAAGAGATGTAGTTCAGGGTGGTGGGGCCCAGACCCGATGTTATGCTCTTCCAACCAAGCCTAAGGCTGAGGCTTCTGATGCAGTTATCACAGGTACTGTTCTGGTTTGTAGTAGGGATGCTTCAGTGCAATTTGATCCAGGGTCTACATACTCCTATGTATCATCTTATTTTGCACTGTATTTGATCATGCCTAGTGATTCTTTGAGTGCTCATGTATATGTGTCTACACCGGTGCATGATTCTATTATTGTTGATCGTGTCCATCATTCTTGTATAGTTGTGATTGGGGGTCTTGATACCCGAGTACACTTATTACTTTCGGACATGGTTGATTTTGATATCATATTGGGGATGGACTGGTTATCACCATACCACGTGATCTTGGACTGTCATGCCAAGACTGTGACCTTAGCCTTGCCAGGTTTACCTCGTTTAGAGTGGAGAGGGACTCCTGGTCATTCTACCCGTAGTGTTATCTCATATATGAAGGCTCGACGCATGGTCGAGAAGGGGTGTTTGGCCTATTTGGCATATGTTCGTGATTCTAGTGCTGAGGTTCCTTCTATTGATTCTGTTCCTGTTGTTTGTGAGTTTCCTGAGGTATTTCCTTCAGACCTGCCGGGTATTCCAACCGACAGGGATATTGACTTCTACATTGATTTGGCTCCGGGCAATCAGCCCATTTCTATCCCGTCGTATCGTATGGACCCGCCTGAGTTGAAAACGTTGAAGGAGCAGTTGCAAGACTTGCTTAAGAAAGGCTTCATTAGACCTAGTGTCTCGCCTTGGGGTGCGCCGGTGTTGTTTGTTAAGAAGAAGGATGGATCGATGTGAATATGTATAGATTACCGATAGTTGAACAAGGTTACAATCAAGAATAAGTATCCATTGCTGAGGATTGATGATTTGTTTGATCAGCTTCAGGGTGCCAAGGTATTTTCGAAGATTGACTTGAGATCTGGCTACCATCAGTTGAGGATTAGGGCATCTGATATCCCTAAGATAGCTTTCCGCACTCGGTACGGGCATTATGAGTTCTTGGTGATGTTTTTTGGGTTAACCAATGCCCCAGCAGCTTTTATGGATTTGATGAACCGAGTGTTCAGGACTTACTTGGATTCATTCGTTATAGTCTTCATTGATGATATTTTGATTTATTCCCACAACCGGGAGGAGCATGAGCAACATCTGAGAGTTGTTCTTCAGACTTTGAGAGATAGTCAGTTGTATGCTAAGTTTTTGAAGTGCGAGTTTTGGTTAGGGTCAATTTCTTTCTTGGGTCATGTTGTTTCATCATAGGGTATTTTGGTAGATCCAAAGAAAATAGAGGCAGTCAAGGACTGGTCCAGACCCGCAACAGCTACAGAGATCCGGAGTTTCTTGGGTTTGGTAGGCTATTATCGTCGGTTTGTGGAGGGGTTTTCATCTATTGCAGCCCCGATGACCAGGTTGACCCAAAAGGGTGCCTAGTTCAGGTGGTCGGACGAGTGTGAAGCAAGCTTTCAGAAGCTCAAGATAGCTTTGACAACGGTGTCGGTGTTGGTTTTGCCCAGTTCATGAGAAGAACTATCTGGTCCATGATTTGGAGTTAGTAGTCATTGTTCACGTGTTGAAGATTTGGAGGCATTATCTGTATGGCGTGGCATGTGAGGTGTTCACGGATCACAAGAGTTTGCAATACTTATTCAAGCAGAAGGAGTTGAATTTGAGGCAGAGGAGGTGGTTGGAGCTATTGGAAGACTATGATATCATCATCTTATATCATCCGGGGAAGGCCAATGTGGTGGCCGATGCTTTGAGTAGGAAGTTAGCCAGTATGGGCAGTCTTGCGTATATTCCGGTCGATGAGAGGCCTCTTGCTTTGGATGTTTAGGCTTTGGCCAATCAGTTCGTGAGATTGGATGTTTCTGAACCCAGCCGTGTATTAGCTTGCACCACCGCTCGTTCTTCTTTATTGGGGAGCATATCCGAGATCGACAGTATGATGATCCTCATTTATGTGTCCTTAGAGACACAGTGCAACACGGTGGTACCAAGCAGGTTACATTAAGAGATGATGGAGTTTTGTGGCTTCAGGGTCGAGTTTGTGTGCCTAATATGGATGGACTCCGAGAGTTGATTTTAGAGGAGGCCCATAGTTCCCGGTACTCTATTCATTTGGGCCGTTAAAATGTATCAGGATTTGCGGCAGCACTATTTGTGGAAGAGGATGAAGAAGGATATTATTGCGTATGTTACTTGGTATTTGAATTGTCAGCAGGTAAAGTACGAGCATCAGAGACCTGGTGGTTTATTTCAGAGGATTGAGCTTCTCGAGCGGAAGTGGATGCACTATGGACTTTGTTGTTGGACTCCCACGGACTCAGAGGAAGTTTGATGCAGTGTGGGTTATTATTGATAGGATGACTAAGTTAGCTTATTTCATTCCTATGGCAGTCTCCTATTCTTCCGAGACGTTAGCTGAGATCTATATCTGTGAGATTGTTCGTCTTCATGGTGTGCCCGTGTGTATCATTTCTGATCGGGGTACGCAGTTTACCTCGCATTTTTGGAGAGCAGTTCAACAAGATTGGGCACACGGGTCGAGTTGAACACATCATTTCATCCTCAGACAGACGGGCAGTCCGAGCGTACCATTTAGATTTTGGAGGATGTGCTCTGAGCTTGTGTCATTGACTTTGGAGGCTCGTGGGATCAGGTTTTGCCTTTAGCGTAGTTTTCCTACAACAATAGTTACCAGTAGAGTATCCAGCTATCTCCTTATGAGGCTTTGTATGGTAGGCGGTGTCAGTCCCCAATTGGAGGGTTTGAGCCGGAAGAGGCTCGATTGTTGGGTACGGATCTAGTACAGGATGCCTTGGACAAGGTCAGGATCATTCAGGATAGGCTTCATACAGCTCAGTCCAGGCAAAAGAGTAATGCCGACCGTAAGGTCCGTGATGTGGCTTTCATGGTTAGCGAGTGGGTGTTGCTTCGAGTGTCGCCTATGAAGGGCGTGATGAGATTTGTAAAGAAGGGCAAGCTTAGCCCTAGGTTCATTGGCCCGTTTGAGATTCTTGCTCGAGTGGGAGAGGTGGCTTACAGACTTGCGTTGCCGCTGAGTTTATCAACCGTGCATCCAGTGTTTCATGTGTCCATGCTTCATAAGTATCACGGCGATCCAACCCATTTGTTAGACTTCAGCACTGTCCCGTTGGACAAGGACTTGTCATATGAGGAGGAGCCGGTAGCTATTCTAGACCGCCAGGTTCGTCAGTTGAGATCGAAGAGTTTCCCATCTGTTCGTGTTTAGGGGAGAGGTCAGCCTGCTGAGGCATCGACCTAGGAGTCTGAGTCCGATATGCGGAGCTATTATCCCTATCTTTTCCCCGACTCAAGTACTTCTTTTCCGTTCGAGGACGAACAGTTGTTTTAGAGGTGGAGGATGTGATGACCCAAAAGGTTATCACTTTATTTATGAGTAAATTCTATGTTCTGAGGCCTTAGAAGCCTCTTTTTTCCTCACCTCGATTTGCATGCACGGTCCGGGCGCATATCCGGAACGCTTTTATGTGAAAATGTGATGAAAATGTTAATTTAGCCTTTAAAATTAAATTTAAGTACATTTTGGGTAAATGGACCCGGACCTGTGAGTTAACGGTCCCGGAGGGTCTGTAGGAAAATATGGGGACTTGGGTGTATGCCCGGAATCCAATTCCGAGGTCCCAAGCCCCAGAAATGAATTTTTGAAAGAAACGGTTTTACTGAAAATATAAGAGTTTTTGGAAATTTGATTATATTTGAAATTTATGGTATCGGACCCGTATTTTGGTTTCGGAGCCCGGTACAGGTTCAATATGACATGTAAGACGCGTCTATGAAATTAGGTAAGAAACGGAAGTCGTTTGATGTGATTCGGGCCCGTAGTTGTGAAATTTGATACTTTGAAAGTTTTGAGATTTTTCTTAGATTTCTAGGCCTAAATCATGATTCTTTATGGTAGAAATTGGGGATTTAGGTAGAGTTAAGGCTTTTTGAATAATTGGAATTTAGACCTCTTTTTGGGATCGGATTCCGAAACTAATTGCATATTCGGGCTCGTGGGTGAATGTGTGATCGGGTTTTTGTCCAAACCTCGTACTTTGACCAAGCGGGCCCGGGGTCGATTTTTAACTTTTTGGGAAAAATGATAAAAACAAACTTATAATTAAGCGTTGGGTATGAATTCTTTAGTATATATTGATGTTGTTAAATTAATTTGGACTAGATACAAGTAATTTGGAGGCAAATTCTAAAGGAAAAGCGGTGTTTGAGGCTTGAGTTGACCGTGGAAGTTTAAGGTAAGAGTTTGGTCTATCCTTAGCTTGAGGGATTAGGAATCGTGTCTTATTTGCTATGTGTTAACTATGGAGTAGGACGTATAAGCTTGGTGATGAGTATCTATACGTCGGTGTCAAGCATGCTCGTGAGTCTTGTATTGTAATTTTTATGACTCTGTTGTGGTTTATTCGTGCTTCATATGAGAATTTTATTATTGTTCCTTTGCCGGGATGTTGTTATGATAGTGTTGTTCCCTTGCCGGGATGTTGTTGTGATATTATTGTTCCATTGCCTGGATGTTGTTGTAATATTATTGTTCACTTGCCGGGATATTGTTATTATGCTATTGTTCCCTTGCTGGCATTCTTTTATGAATGGTGTTGATAAATGAAATGGGAGCGGGTTGCACACCTACAACGGTAATACATGAAATGGGAGCGGGTTGCACGCTTGCAATGGTAACATATGAATGGGAACGGGTTGCATGCCTGCAACGGTACTATATGAAATGGGAGCGGGTTGCATGCCTGCAACGGTACTATATGAAATGGCACTACCAGAAAATGGACCTATGGGAACAGTTATTTTGGCAACGGTTCGAAAACCATTGCCATAGAGTAGATATAGTAACGGTTGTAACCGTTACAATAGAATTTGGGTGGCATTAGCACACTTTAGACATCAAACCGTTGCAATTGTAATAAAATCGTTGCCATAGATATTTATTTTGCAACGGATTTATAAACCGTCCCAATAGATATGTATATGGGAACGGCTTTGGGAAAAAAAATCCTATGGGAACGGTTGTTCATTCCCGCCTCATTTTTTCCGTTGAAAATTTCCTGGCCCGCCAAGTGACTTGTCATTTTATATTTTTTAACTAATTTTAAATAGGTAAATACAATAAACCCCTCCACCTCCGGTGTATCCCCCCTCATCGATACATCCAAACTCCCTCATCGAATTTCTTTCAACTAAATCCTAACACAGATACAGATTAGATATTGGGATTAATCCCTCATCGAATTTCTTTCAGCTAAATCTCTCATCGAAATTCTTTCAGCTAAATCCCTCATCGAATTTCTGAAGACTGGTGAATTAATCAATATCTAGAATATATTGTCGAGTTTCAGATTAATGGTCGAGTTTCAGATTTACTAAATCCTCTCTTGGCCGAGTTTTATTCTCTCTATATCTATGCAAATACCTCTTCATTAGACCATCCTAATCATCAAACCCTAGAGTTCCAAAATCATCAAGGAAAGTTGCTAGCCTTCCCCAAATCCCCAAATTCTAAAATCAGATTTGTGCTCGAATAATAGAAGCCAAAAATCACCATAGCCTGGTAATTTTCTCTCTTTTTGGTCATTTTTACTGTTTTTGTTACCATTGCTATACGTTTTTACTGTGTTTTTTAGTTCTTGGAAAAAAGGTTCTTAATTCATGTTGTAGTCTTTTGGGTTCTGTGTTTAATACTTTAATTTATGCTTTAGTCCTGTGTTTTTAGTTCTGTGTTTTTACCTACTGATTTTATGAATACAGATTCCTTTCTATTGCTGATTTTGTTTCCTGCTGATTTTATAATTCCTTCCTAATGCTGATTTTATGAATTCCTTCCTGATTTTATATAGTAGATATTACAATTTCTCTAGTGTTACAGTTTCAATCGTATATTATGAATATTACTCTCTGAGCTGAAGAAATGATACCTGAATCTTACTAATGCAATTTGAGAAAATGAGCTTAAAAATGAGCAATTAACAGTGCAAGTAGAGCACAAAGAGGAAATGAAAAGGTCGAAGTGATAGTTTCGCCGCTTCCTAGGTAGATCTCCACATGCCCTTCTATAGGTGTGACATTGTGATTATTGAATGTTCTAAAGGAGATGAGGTATATCTTATGAGGTTGGTTCAGAAGACCTAAAATCTCTCAGAATCGATTGAACTAACTAAAGATAGAATACACAATTGCAGAAAATTATCTATATAGAAATTACCAACTACTTGGACTAAGGTTTAGTTATTACAATTACACTTGCATTCAGTTCTGTATTTTTAAGGAGTCTTTTTAGTCCAACTAGAGAAGTGTATGCCAGTAAATATTCAATGAGACTTGTATGCCAGTGTAGAGATAAATGTGAAATTTAAAGTACCTAAGTTTTTGAGAGTTTGTAATTTGCTATCACTCCCTCTGATTCATTTTTCTTAAAGTTTATGGCTATCTTTATGTAATTTTTCAATGACATTTATATCTTCTATGAATATTGGGGATTCTATGAAAGGATCTGGTGGTGTTTTAAAACTGGTAACTTCCCTACTTTCTCATGATACAATTATTTTTTCTTATAAAATAGAACTGTTTGGTTGATGGAAATTGAGAAGGTAATTACACAAATCCTATTTCAATCTACCACAATCCACTGATTTTTAAGAAGTTAACTTTTAAAGGTCTTAAATTGCTTTAGTGTTTGTGACTTTCTGAGTTCCACCCTTAAAAGCAGTGGTCAATGTCAAATTAATATGCTTTTGGTTTATTTGGTTAGTTTTGTTGATTTACTTTTATCATATAGGATATCTATGGATAATGGTAATAAAAGTTGGATGAATCTCTTGAGATGGACGGATGAGTATATCCGTGGAGTGAATGATTTTCTTGATAACGCATTTGAACGAACCGCCCAAGGAAATGAAATATTATGCCCTTGCAAAAAGTGCGTGAATCGCTATTGGTATTATAGAAATGTGGTGGAGGATCATTTGGTTGTTCATGGATTTGTTAATGGTTATACCAAAATGGGTTTTCCACTGGGAAGGATTTTCCTCGAGAAATACACCTCATCCAAGCAATGATGATGAAGGTTCTACCATGCGTGACGATACTGATGGACTACTTCATGATACATTTAGAAATATAGAGGGTCAAGCAGGGGATGAAGAAGGAGCAGGGAAAAGACTATCTGATGATGCAAATAAGTTTTTCAAATTGCTGGAGTAAGGAAAACAAGAGTTATATCTGGGGTGTGAAAATTTCAGTAAACTGAGTTTCACTATTCGATTGTACTTGCTTAAATCCTTGCATGGGTTGAGTAATGTGGCTATCTCTGATTTGTTAGACTTGATAAAAGAGACATTTCCCTTTGCTCAAGTACCAGAATCTTTCAACAATGCTAGAAACACGATAACAGATTTGGGTCTTCATTGTGAAAAAATACATGTATGCCCTAATGATTGCATGTTATTTTGGAAAGAAGATGCTAATGCCGATAATTGCTCTATTTGTCTGTCTTCAAGATGGAAGAGTGGTGGTCTTTTGACTAAATTAAGCTCTCAAATCCCTGCAAAGGTTTTAAGGTACTTTCCTTTAAAGCCTAGGCTTCAGAGGATATTCATGTGTCCTGAAACGGCTATTGCAATGAGATGACATGCTAATGAACGACCCAATGATGGGAATATAAGACATCCTGCTGATGGGGAAGCTTGGAAGGCTTTTGATTCTTTGCACCCAGACTTCTCTAGAGATGCTCGAAATGTTAGATTGGGTCTTTCAAGTGATGGTTTCAACCCGTTTCGGACCATGAGCATTTCTCATAGCACGTAACCTGTTATGTTAATGAACTATAATTTATCACTGTGGATTGCATGAAGCCAGAGTATATAATGTTGTCTATGATAATTCCGAAGGTGGATCTCAATTGCAAGAACAAGTGCAGCAACTGCCACGGAATCGCACCTCTTCAGCAACACAATGAGTAGATGAACAAGTGCAACAAGGGAATATGGATTTCATCACTCCTGCATCACAGTGAGTACATGACCGATCTGATGATTCTACCACTCATGAAGCAGTTGAACAATTTGAGGAACAAGGCAAATATATATAAATTTTAATCATAAACTTAACTAAAAACAGTAATTAATGATTATCTTTGTTTTGTACTATTGCAGGCCCCTCCTCGCCAAAAAGAAAAAGAGGCCGTACTCAAATGCCAAGGGTTCATGGTAGAAAAGAGCGTAAAATAATCATTCTAAATGAGTATAATCAACCCGTTGGTCCTACTATAGAGGTTATAAAAGAGTTGGGTAGCTTCCTCAGCACATTGGCAAGGAGTGGGACTTTTTGTCCTCTTAATGTATTTAATTGGAGGAAACTTGACACAAAAGATGATATGTGGAAATATATCAAGGTATGAAGTTCCCAATATCTAATAAACATGGATGATATTTCTTATTTCTTACACTAACCCAATTGCACTAAATTTGTAGGAAACATATGACATTCCTGACGAGGCGAAACCATGGGTTTTTGAATCAGTTTGTAGTGCTTGGAGAAAGTATAAGAGTCAATTTAAGACAACTCACTTCACAACCTATGAGAATGATGAGCTTCGAATGGAGAATAGGCCAGTAGATATTCCGAAATCTCACTTTAAGGATCTTCTTAAATATTGGAACTCCGATCCTCACAAGGTAATTACATTCATAATCTCTTCTCTTGTTTTAACATAATTATTTTTTGGTGTCTGAGTCAAAAAAATCAAAAGTAAAATAGTACCGAACATGAAGGTCTTAGTCCTTTCAAGAATAAACTAATTCTACAGTTTTACTATTGTTGTAACTAGGAGTGGGCATAATACGTTTAAACCTATTTTGTATCAACTTCTGCTTGATATTAGCAGTTGTTGGTGTATACATGTGCTTTTTGACTTTCTGTGGTTTTGTGATTAATACCACATACTTTGGTTGGAATACATACTATAGTTCAGGAACTTCAGGAAGGCACCAATATATACAGTCTATAGTTCTGTTTCATCCAAACTCTAGGAACTCCAGAAATTGGTTATGTTTCATTGTAGCAATTCTGACCATTTGCTTTTTCCCAATCTACCGCCCTACCATGTTATGTTTGAAATGTTTATATAGTAAATTAGTAGTACTACTAGTCAGTTTGGTCGAGTAAGGGTTCTTCTTCTTCTTCTTCTTCTTCAACATTACAACAACAACTTTCAAGTTTCAACAGGTATGTTTTGCTTTTGCACTTTTTATTTTCATTTTTCTTCTTCTTCTTCTTCTTCTTCTTCTTCTTCTTCTTCTTCTTTTTATTTTTCTTTCTAAATGTCCAAAAAGCTCCGAAATGCTGGCGAATATTTTTCAGAAAAATTCTGCCAAGTTTCTATCCAATTTCTACCCAGTTTTAAACAAGTAAATCTGTCAGTCCACTGGAGATGCAGGTTTATACTAACCTGGGACCTCTTTCATAAGGTAGACAAGATAAATAACCCAGTGAAAAAGGTAATAACAAAACAAAAACTGGGCATCAATGGTGACTGCAGCTGTTGTGAGATGTTCTACTAAGTTGATAGGGTGGTTTATTATAAGAAGAGACTGTATAAGAGAGTATGAAACTCGGAGGCTCACTCTCTCAATTATAAGCTTTCCCAATTGTAGTAAATCAATCACCTATTGGTTGACTCCTTTATTTGCAGAAAATATCCGAAACCAATACAAAGAATCGAAATAAGTTGAAGTGTTCGCACACTGCTGGCAGAACACCTTTTGCTTTAATTTGCGAGGTTTGATGTTTTATCTTTATTATTTTTTTAAATTATGAACTTACTAACTTTATATGGAAAGATTCTTATACCTGTCTTCATATAACTAGGAAAAAAATAAGGAAATCTCTAATACTTCATATACTGTATCAAGTAAGGACATGTTTGTGGCTACAAGAAAAAGAAAACTTGGCCGAGTATACATGTTTCAATGTTATTAGTAAAATTGTATGAAATTTCTAATTTAAAGTTTGTCGTGCTTATTTATTTGTTCTTAATTATTGATTCAACTTTAGTTACTTAAAACTCCTTTTTCTCGCATTTTTGGTTTGTAGGCTGAAATGGAGAGAATACAATCAACTCAGGAAAGTGAAGATGGCAGTCATTCAGATGACGCTTTTGCATCAGTCATGGGACCTGAATATCCAGGTCGCGTGAGATTGTATGGACGAGGGGTTACCAAGACTGTGTTAAAAGGGGAAAAAGGGAGTCTTGGATCTTCTGATGAGAGGATGCAACAGAAAATGGAGAAAATAGAAGAGAAGATGCAACAAAGAATGCATGAAAAGTTGAACGAACAAAAGGATGCCATGGAACAAAATATTACAATGAACGTCATCACACGACTTCAGCGTCTGAACCCAGATTTGCAACTTGATCCTTACATGTTAAGGTTCAGTGCACATTCACCTGTAGAAGCCTCCTATGCACAAAAAATTCTTGTTCAACTAAACAGTCGACCATCTGCTGGTAGTAACAATCAAGGTCAATATGCACCAAATGTTATACATCTTCTTCTATTTCTTCTTCTCTTCCTTCCTTGCTTGGGATTTTTCTTTGGTTCAAGGCAGAGGGGATATGAAATGCCATGTTTTCCATTTTCACTAGGCAGTCCATATGGCTGTATTATCATGTCTTTGTACAGTTATATTGACATTTATATCATCTGTTTACTGTCTCTGCTATAATGTTATATCTGCTTCATGCAATATGTTTATGTATTCTGTCTAAACTGATTGGAATTGGATCAGAGATCCACCTACCTAGTTGATGTAGAAAGCTCCTTTTCTGCTACAGAGATTACTTTGAAGTTCACATATCTCTTACACAAGTTAAGGCTTTACACTTTAGAGAGATATTATACATGGCTCTTACAAACTGAATAAACAACTTTCTTGCAGTTTCTGATTTGTGGATTAGGTATTTACAAATGCATATACGATTTTTTGATCAGTTAAAGAAAAACATATGTAAAAGAAACAGTATATGCATTTGTAAATGCTTTTTCCCAAAACAAATTGCATGTATAGTAGTATCACACGTATAACAGTTTAAATTGAATATATCAATGGTGAATATATCAATGGCTTCCCTACCACATCCATGTAATCCACAAGCATTTATCATGCTTGTCCAACAAATGGGATTAGGTTGTAGAATGAAAATAATATCACAAAACTAATTAAATTAACTCTGCTTTTAAGCTAAAGCCTCCTCCTAAATTTCTAACTTTCTTGATTACAGTTTAGGAAGGAAACTAAAACTAAGAAACTGAATCATCTTCAACATCAGTGACTGATCTCTTTTGTTCAACCTCAATCTCTTCTATTCTTCTAAATACTTCACTCATTTTTGGCCTCTTTTCTGGTACTTCATCTGTACACTGCAAAGCCAATTCAGTAAGCTTCAACATTTCATTATACCCTTCTTTTTGTGCTAGTATTTACATATCCAAAATATCAGTTGACCAATCATTATTTACCACTATTCTAACCCACTCAAAAAGATCATCATCTACAATATGAACCCCATTTTCTGGTGAGAATAATTCACCTGGTATTTTTCCAGTGATCACTTCTAAAAGTAGAATACCAAAGCAGTAGATATCAGCTTTTCTTGTTAGTTTCTTCCCTTGACAGAACTCTGGAGATTTTCCCACTGCTAATTTTTTTGGGGATTCTTTAGATGGTAGCAAAGGCAAGAATCCATAATCTGTTAGCTTGGAATGGTAATTCTTATTGTTGGGGTCTTGTTGGATTAGAACATTTTTTGATCTGATGTTTCCATGTGGCACCTTATGTGATGGTAATGACTGGTGCAAGAAATTCAAAGCCTTTGCAACATCTTTTATGATGGATATTCTTGTTATCCAATTTAGTGGTTGTCTCCCAATTCCTCTGTTTTCTGAAACCAAGAATCATAACTTTTTACAAGGTAATTTTAAGGGGAATAGGTAAAATATAAAAATATCTCCTACTATACGAAAACTCTCTTTGATGTTGTTGTTATAGCTCAAACTTATACAGACTTAACTGGAGGTGCGTGCTCAATTGGGGAGCAGCCAATAAAAGGTCTTTTGGATCCAAAAGCAATGGCACGGCTGGCTGTCGGAGAAGCACTCACAAATCTTGTTTGGGCGAAAGTTACCTCTCTTTCTGATGTAAAAGCAAATATCTTAATTTTACTCGTTATCATTTCATATTGGCCAATGGTGTGTGCCCCTGCAAATAATTGAGTTTGATTTATAGCAAGTAATGAGAATGTTATTTGGAAAATGAAATAAGTTGACGATGATGGATATATATATTCCAACCCATTTTGAGCAAAAAGAATATGGCAAAAGAAAAAGAGAAGGCACTTTTTTGCTTTAGCCTTTTGAAAAAGAGTGTAATAACTGAGAGTTTTCTCTATTTTTTGCACTCTGTAATAGTAGCTAGCTCTCTGTTCTTTTTTTTCATGGCAATTTGTGCTATGAGTATTCTTAGACCGGATTCTCTTGAAGGATAGTAACTTTATTTATCCTCTTTTTTAGGTGGAGCAGATCAAGAAATGGATGATGAAGACGATGAAGAACTAGACCTTACTTGAGATAATTTTGAATTGTTATAGATGAATGTTCTAGAAATCTTTTGTTACCAATATTTTTTGAAACTTATTTACCCTCTTGAAATGTACTAAACTTATGCACTCATGGGGTAGAACATTTGCTTTATGGATATTATTACTTGCTTGATGGATAATTTTATATTATTAATAGTTTCATTTTATGATGTATTTAAATTTTAGTGTTATTATAATTTATTATATGTATAAATTTAATTTATAACAGGTGCTATATTTTGGTTTTAATTGAACTTATACAATAGCCTACCTGAACCGTTGCAATAGGATACAAATGGTGTTCCAGTAGACAATGTAAACCGTTGCAATAGGTCCCATAAACTGTTCCAAAATGATCTACAAAATCGTTCCAAATACAAATATAACCGTTACGATAGCTTAAAGAAACCGTTGCTATATCCAACATATATGTAGCAATGGCTTACATAAGTATTGCTTTAAATAATATGGCAATGGTTAAGAACCGGTGTATAAACAATATAGTAACGGTTTTAAACCGTTCCAATTGAAAAAAATAATCATTCCAACAGAGAAGGGGAAAACCATTGCGATAGACATATCTATTGTCACGGCGATGCAAACCATTGCAAGAATTGTTCCAGTAGACTTATGGGTACGCCGGCTGATGTAACGGACGGTAAACCATTCAAAAATCCCTACAGCAACGGTTTGGCAGTCTATGGGGACGGTTTTCCAACTGTTACCGTAGACCAATTTTTTAGTAATGTGGGATTGGGTTGCATGCCTGCAACGGTATTACATATGTACTTGTTCTTCTTATTTCCTTATCTTTTGCTGGAAATTGATTTATGGCGTTCCTTACATTTGTCTACTATTATTCTGTTGTTATCTGTTACTCCCCACAACATGTTTCCCCCGCCCAACTTTAATTGTAATTATCTAATTTTATTTCCGCTGTATATGATTTAACTGCACAGATTTATTTGGTAGTCTGGTCCTAGCCTCGTCACTACTTTGTCGAGGTTAGGCTAGACACTTACCAGCATATGGGGTCAGTTGTACTGATAATACACTCTGCACTGTGTGCAGATACTGATACCGAAGCGTTTGGACCGTAGTGAGGGTGTTGTCTTCAGTCCATTCAGGCGACCCGAGGTAGTCCTACAGACGTCCGCGGGCCTTGGAATCTCCTCATATCTTTTCTTTTTCTATTTTTACTTATTCAGAAACAGACTTATGTATTTCCATTCAGACCTTATTTGTAGTATTCTTAGATAATCTGTGACTTGTGACACCAAATTCTGAGTAGTATTGTACTTCAGATTATGTAGCAGTATTTGGTTGAATTATTAAGTTTTTCGTCTTCCGCATTCTGGTTACCTAATTTATTCCGCTGTTTAATCACTTATTATTTTAAATTGTTGAACATGTTTAAAAAAAGGAAGGTAATGATTTTACAATATTTGGCTTGCCTAACTTCCACGAGTAGGTGCCATCATGACTCCCGAGGGTGGAAAATCCGGTCATGACAAGTTGGTATAAGAGCTCTAGGTTACATAGGTCTCACAATTCACGGACAAGCTTAGTAGAGTCTGAGGGATCGGTACGGAGATGTTTGTATTTATCCCCCAGAGGCTACAGAGTTAAGAAAAATATCACATTTATTCTTTTCTATCTTGCGGTTTGGTTTCTCAATGCTAATTGAATTTCTACTCTGTTCTTTCGCAGATGGCAAGAACACGTGCTTCCTCATCCACCGATCAGCAGCCCGAGCCCCTAGTAGCAGCTCTCACGATGGGGAGAGGGCGAGGCCGAGGCCGTGCTAGAGGCCGAGGCAGGGGCAGAGCTCAGCCCAGAGTAGCAGCACCAGCGGTAGAGCCTCAAGTTGAGTATGATGATGAGGTTCCAGCCCAGGTAGTTCCGGTGGGCCCAACTCAGCTCCTAGAGGGGTTCATTGCTTCCCTAGTACTCCAGGATGCTCTGGTCCATCTAGTGGGTTTTATGGAGAGTGTCACTCGGGCATGCTTGCTTCCTGTAGCACCACCAGTCTCTCAGGCTGGAGGAGGAGCTCAAACTCCTGCTACTCGCACTCCGGAGCAGATGGCTCCCTAGTTTCAGACACCAGCAGCTCAGCCAGTTGGAGCAGTTCAGCCGGGTATGGTAGCTCAGACCGATGATAGAGCAGCTATGTCTGTTGATGCCTTGTGGAGATTGGACAAGTTCACCAAGCTCTTCACTACCACTTTCAGCGGTGCATCTTCTGAAGATCCCCAGGATTATTTAGACAGCTGTCCTGAGGTTCTTAGGAACATGGGGATAGTGGAGACCAATGGGGTCGACTTTGCTACTTTTCACTTATTTGGATCCGCCAAGACTTGATGGAGGGACTATTGTTTGGCTAGACCAGTTAGGTCACCAGCTTTGACTTGGGACTAGTTTTCTCAGCTATTTATGGAGAAGTTTCTTCCTATCACTCAGAAAGAGATCTATCTGAGGTAGTTTAAGCGTCTCCAGCAGGGTTCTATGACTGTTACTCAGTACGAGACCAGATTTATTGACTTGGCCCATCTTGATTTTCTTATACTTCCCACTAAGAGAGAGAGAGAGAGGAGGTTCATTGAGGGACTCATTCAGACTATTCGACTTCAGATGGCTAAGGAGACGGGGAGTGAGATTTTCTTTTAGGATGCGGCCAATGTGGCCAGGAGGGTTGTGATGGTTCTATCACAAGGAGGTGGTTAGGAGTCTGACAAGAGGCCTCATCATTCAGGCAAATTCAGTGGTGCCTCGTCTGAAGGTAGGGATTCTTTTAGTAGAGGCCATCCTCCTAGGCCTTTTCAGTCAGCACTTCAAGATTCTCACAGTGCCCCAGGTGGCCGTAGTTCTCATATGCAGTATTTCGATCATCAGTCCTACAGTGCATCACCAGCTCCTATAAGTGCACCTCCACTTCAGAGTTTTCAGGGTCGTCAGCCCCAGCAGGCAAGGGCTTGTTTTACTTGTGGCGACACGAGGCACATTGCTAAATATTGCCCTCGAGCACCTAGCAGTTCTCAGCACCAGGGTTCTCGTGCCATGGTTCAGGCACCGACTGTTCCACCTCCTGCTTAGCTAGCTAGATGTAGAGGTAGAGGTATTAGAGGTGGAACTTAGGCCGCTAGAGGTAGAGGCCAGCCAGCAGCAGGTCATCCCACAAATATAGTTCAGAGTGGTGAGGCCCAGCCCCGATGTTATGCTCTTCCAGCTAGGCCTGAGGTTGATGCTTCCAATTAAGTTATCATAGGTATTGTTCTGGTTTGTAGTAGGGATGCTTCAATTCTATTTGATCCAGGGTCTGCATACTCCTATGTGTCATCTTATTTTGCACCGTATTTGATCATGCCTAGTGATTTTTTGAGTGCTCATGTATATATGTCTACACTGGTGCGTGATTCTATTATGGTAGATCGTGTCCATTGTTCTTGTATAGTTGTGATTGGGGGTCTTGATACCCGAGTAAACTTGTTATTTCTGGACATGGTTGATTTTGATGTCATATTGGGGATGATTTGGTTATCACCTTACCACGCGATTTTAGACTGTCATGCCAAGACTGTGACCTTAGACTTGTCGGGGTTTCCTCATTTATAGTAGATAGGGACTCCTGGTAATTATACCCGTAATGTTATCTCATATATGAAGGCTCGGCGTATGGTCGAAAAGGGGTGTTTGGCCTATTTGGCATATGTTCGTGATTCTAGTGCTGAGGTTCCTTCTATTGATTCTGTGCATGTTGTTCTTGAGTTTCCTGAGGTATTTCCTTCAGACCTGCCGGGTATGCCACCCGGTAGGGATATTGACTTCTGCATTGATTTGGCTCCGGGAACTCAACCCATTTTTATCCCGCTATATCATATGCCCCACCTGAGTTGAAAGAGTTGAAGGAGTAGTTGCAAGACTTTCTTGAGAAAGACTTCATTAGACCTAGTGTCTCGCCTTGGGGTATGCCGGTGTTGTTTGTTAAGAAGAAGGACGGATCGATGCGAATGTGTATAGATTATCGGCAGTTGAACAAGGTTATAATCAAGAATAAGTATCCATTACCGAGAATTGATGATTTGTTTGATCAGCTTCAAGGTGCCAAGGTATTTTCGAAGATTGACTTGATATCTGGCTACCATCAGTTTAGGATTAGGGCATCCGATGTCCCTAAGACAAATTTCTACACTCGGTACGGGCATTATGAGTTCTTGGTGATGTCATTTGGGTTGACCAATATCCCAGCAACTTTTATGGATTTGATGAACCGAGTGTTCAGGCCTTACTTGGATTTATTCGTGATAGTCTTCCTTGATGATATTTTGATTTATTCGCGCAGCCTGGAGGAGCATAAGCAGCATCTGAGAGTTGTTCTTCGGACTTTGAGAGATAGTCAGTTGTATGCTAAGTTTTCGAAGTGCGAGTTTTGGTTGGGGTTAGTTCCTTTCTTGGGTCATGTTGTTTCAGTAGAGGGTATTCATGTAGATCCAAATAAAATAGAGGCAGTCAAGGACTGGTCCAGACCCGCAACAGCTACAAAGATCCGGAGTTTTTTGGGTTTGGCAAGCTATTATCGTCAGTTGTGGAGGGGTTTTCATCTATTGCAGCCCCGATGACCAGGTTGACCCAGAAGGGTGCCCAGTTCAGGTTGCCGGACGAGTGCGAGGCGAGCTTTCAGAAGCTCAAGACAGCTTTGACGATGGCGTCGGTGTTGGTTTTACTCATAGATTCAGGGTCATATACAGTTTATTGTGATGCATCTAGTATTGGACTTGTGCAGTGTTGATGTAGGATGACAAGGTCATTCCTTATGCTTCGCGTCAGTTAAAGATTCATGAGAAGAACTATCCGGTCCATGATTTGGAGTTAGCAGCCATTGTTCACGCGTTGAAGATTTGGAGGCATTATCTGTATGGCATAGCATGTGAGGTGTTCACGGATCACAAGAGTTTGCAATACTTGTTCAAGCAGAAGAAGTTGAATTTGAGGCAGAGGAGGTGGTTGGAGCAATTGAAAGAATATGATATCACCATCTTATATCATCCGGGGAAGTCCAATGTGGTGGCCAATGCTTTGAGTAGGAAGTCAGTCAGTATGGGCAGTCTTGCGTATATTCTGGTTGGTGAGAGGCTGCTTGCTTTGGATGTTCAGGCTTTGGCCAATCAGTTCATGAGATTGGATGTTTCTCAGCCCAGCCGTGTATTAGCTTGCACAACCGCTCATTCTTCTTTATTGGAGCGCATCCGAGATCGGCAGTATGATGATCCTCATTTGTGTGTTCTCAAAGACATGGTGCAGCACGTTGGTGCCAAGCAGGTTATATTAGGAGATGATGGAGTTTTGAGGCTTCAGGGTCGAGTTTCTGTGCCTAATGTGGATGGACTCTAAGAATTGATTTTAGAGGAGGCCTATAGTTCCCGGTATTCTATTCATCTGGGCGCAACTAAATTGTATCAGGATTTGCGGTAGCACTATTGGTGGAGGAGGATGAAGAAGGATATTGTTGCGTATGTGACTCGGTGTTTGAATTGTCAGCAGGTAAAGTACGAACATTAGAGACCTGGTGGTTTGTTTCAGAGGATTGAGCTTCCCGAGTGGAAGTGGGCGCGTATCACTATGGACTTTGTTGTTGGACTCTCACGGACTCAAAAGAAGTTTGATGCAGTGTGGGTTATTGTTGATAGGCTGACTAAGTCAATGCATTTCATTCCTGTGGCATTCTCATATTCTTCCGAGAGGTTAGCTGAGATCTATATCCGGGAGATTATTTGTCTTCATGGTGTGCCCGTGTCTATCATTTCTGATTGAGGTACGCAGTTTACCTCGCATTTCTGGAGAGTAGTTCAGCGAGAATTGGGCACACGGGTCGAGTTAAGCACAGTATTTCATCCTCAGACGGATGGGTAGTCCGAGCGTACCATTCAGATTTGGAGGATATGCTCTGAGCTTGTGTCATTGACTTTGGAGGCTCGTGGGATCAGTTTTTGCCTTTAGCGGAGTTTGCCTATAACAGTTACTAGTCAAGTATCCAGATGGCTCCTTATGAGGCTTTGCATGGTAGACGGTGTCGGTCGCCGTTTGAATGGTTTGAGCTGGGAGAGGCTCAGTTGTTGGGTACGGATCTAGTACAGGATGCCTTGGACAAGGTCAGGATCATTCAGGATAGGCTTCGTACAACTCAGTCCAGGCAAAAGAGTTATGCCGACCATAAGGTTTGTGATATGGCATTCATGGTTGGCGAACGGGTGTTGCTTCGAGTGTCGCCTATGAAGGGCGTGATGAAATTTTGAAAGAAGGGCAAGCTTAGCCCTAGGTTCATTGGCCCGTTTGAGATTCTTGATTGAGTGGGAGAGGTGGCTTACAGACTTGCGTTACCGCCGAGTTTATCATCCGTGCATCCAGTGTTTCATGTATCCATGCTTCGGAAGTATCACGGTGATCCAACCTATGTGTTAGACTTCAGCACTCTCCAGTTAGACAAGGACTTGTCCTATGAGGAGGAGCCAGTAGCTATCCTAGACCAGCAGATTCGTCAGTTGAGATCGAAGAGTTTTCCTTCTGTTCGTGTTCAGTGGAGAGGCCAGCCTGCTGAGGCATCGACCTGGGAGTCTTAGTCCGATATGCGGAGCCATTATCCCCATCTTTTCCCCGACTCAGGTACTTCCTTCTTATGTCCGTTCGAGGACGAACGGTTGTTTTAGAGGTGGAAGATGTAATGACCCAAAAGGTCATAACTTGATTTACGAGTAAATTGTATGTTCTGAAGCCTTAGAAGCCTCCTTTTTCCTCACCTCGATTTTTGTGTGCAGTCCGGGCGCATATTCGGAATACATTTTTTTGGAAATGTGATGAAAATGTTAATTTGGCCTTTAAAATTAAATTTAAGTTGACTTCCGTCAACATTTTGGGTAAACGGACCCGGACTTGTGAGTTAACAGTCCCGGATGGTCCGTAGGAAAATATGGGACTTGGCCGTATGCCCGGAATCGAATTCCGAGGTCCCAATCTCGAGAAATGAATTTTTGAAAGAAATTGTTTTACTAAAAACATAAGAGTTTTTGGAAATTTGATTATATTTGAAATTTATGGTATCGGGACGGTATTTTTGTTCCGGAGCCCGGTACAGGTTCAATATGACATTTAAGATGCATATGTGAAATTTGGTAAGAAACGAAAGTCGTTTGATGTGATTCGGACCCGTAGTTATGAAATTTGATACTTTGAAAATTTTGAGATTTTTCTTAGATTTCTAGGCCTAAATCATGATTCTTTATGGTAGAAATTAGGGATTTGGGTAGAGTTAGGGCGTTTTGAATAATTGGAGTTTAGACCTCTTTTTGGGGTCGGATTCCAAAACTAATTGCATATTCGGGCTCGTGGGTGAATGGGTGATCGGGTTTTGGTCTGAACCTCATGTTTTGACCAAGGGGGCCCGGGGTCCATTTTTTACTTTTTGGGAAAAATGATAGAAAACCTATAATTAAGTGTTGGGTATGAATTCTTTAGTATATATTGATGTTGCTAAATTAATTTGGACTAGATACAAGTAATTTGGAGGCAAATTCTAAAGGAAAAGCGGTGTTTGAGGCTTGAGTTGGCCGTGGAAGTTGGAGGTAAGTGTTTGGTCTAACCTTAGCTTGAGGGATTAGGATTCGTGTCTTATTTGCTACGTATTAACTGTGGAGTACGACGTATAGGCATGGAGACGAGTATCTATACGTCGGTGTCAAGCATGCCCGTGAGTCTTGTATTGTAATTTTTATGACTCCGTTGTGGTTTATTCGTGCTTCATATGAGAATTTTATTATTGTTCCCTTGCCTGGATGTTGTTGTGATATTGTTGTTCCCTTGCCGGGATGTTGTTGTGATATTATTGTTCCCTTGCCGAGATGTTGTTGTAATATTATTGTTCCCTTGCCGGGATGTTGTTATTATGCTATTGTTCCCTTGCCGGGATTCTTTTATGATTGGTGTTGATAAATGAAATGGGAGCGAGTTACACGCCTACAACGGTAATAAATAAAATGGGAGCGGGTTGCACGCCTGCAACGGTAATACATGAAATGGGAGCGGGTTGCATGCCTACAACGGTAATATATGAAATGGGAACGGGTTACACGTCTGCAACGGTACTATATGAAATGGGATCGGGTTGCATGCCTGCAATGGTATTGCATGTGTACTTGTTCTTCTTATTTCCTTATCTTTTGCTGGAAATTGATTTATGGCATTCCTTACATTTCTCTATTGTTATTCTGTTGTTATGTGTTTCTCCCCGCAGCATGTTTCCCCCACCCAACTTTAGTTGTAATTATCTGCTTCTATTTCCGCTGTATATGATTTAACTGCACATGTTTATTGGTAGTCTGGTCCTAGCCTCGTCACTACTTTGCCGAGGTTAGGTTATGCACTTACCAACACATGGGGTCGGTTGTGCTGATACTACACTCTACACTGTGTGCAGATACTGATACCGGAGCGTTTGGACTGCACTGAGGTTGTTGTCATCAGTCCATTCAGGCGACCCGAGGTAGTCCTGCAGACGTCCGCGGGCCTTGGCGTCTCCTCCTATCTTTCCTCTTTCTGTTTTTTTACTTATTCAGAGACAGACTTATGTATTTCCATTCAGACCTTATTAGTAGTATTCTTAGATAGTCTGTGACTTATGACACCAAATTCTGGGTAGTATTGTACTTCAGATTATGTAGCAGTGTTTGGTTGAATTATTAAGTTTTTCGTCTTCCGCATTCTGGTTACTTAATTTATTCCGTTGTTTAATCACTTATTATTTTAAATTGTTGAACATGTTTAAAAAAAGGAAGGTAATGATTTTATAATATTTGGCTTGCCTAGCTTACACGAGTAGGCACCATCATGACTCCCGAGGGTGGAAAATCCGGGTCGTGACACGGAGTTTACCTACAACAAAAGCTATCAATCCAGCATTCAGATGGCACCGTATGAGGCTTTATATGGTAGGCGGTGTAGATCCCCGGTGGGTTGGTTTGAGCCGGGTAAGGCTAAATTATTGGGCACACTCTTGGTTCAGGATGCTTTGGAGAAGGTTAAGGTGATTCAGAATAGACTCCATATAGTCACTCCAGACATAAGAGTTATGCGGACCGGAAGGTTCGTGATGTTTCCTGTGTGATTGGAGAGCGAGTTCTGCTTTGGGTTTCGCCTATAAATGGCGTTATGAGATTCGGGAAGAAAGGGAAGTTGAGTCCGAGGTTTATTGGCCCTTTTGAGATATTGAGACGTGTTGGGGAGGTTGCTTATGAGCTTGCCTTACCTCCCAGCTTGGCAGGAGTTCATTCGGTATTTCATGTTTCGATGCTCTGGAGCTATCACGGGGATCCGTCGCACGTGTTGGATTTCAGTTCAGTTCAGTTGGACACGGATCTATCTTATGGTAGGAGCCAGTGGCAATATTGGACAAGCAGGTTCGAAAGTTGAGATCAAAGGACATTACATCAGTGAAGGTTCAGTGGCAGGGTCAGCCGGTCGAGGAGGCAACTTGGGAGACCGAGCAGGATATGCGCAGTCGTTACCCTCATCTTTTCACCACTTCAGGTATGTCTCTATGCTCATTCGAGGACGAACTAATGTTTAAGTGTGGGAGGATGTAACGACCCGGCCCGTCGTTTTAAGAATTTACGACCCGATCCCCTATTAACTGCATTCCCCGTGTTTGTTTCAACTATTGTGAGTTGTCGGGAGGATTTATTTGGAGTTTCGGAGAGTTTTGGGACACTTAGTCCCTAAATGAGAGCTTAGGTTTTAGAATTTGGACCGTAGTCGGAGCAGTGTTAAGATGGTCTCGGAATGGAATTCCATTGGTTCTGTTAGCTCAATTGAGTGATTTCGAGCTTAGGGGCCTGTTCGGATTGTTTTTTGGAGGTCCGTAGCTAATTTAGGCTTGAAATACCGAAAGTTGAAATTTTGATGTTTCCGATTAGATAGTGAGATTTTGATCTAAGGGTCAGAATTGGAGTAGCTCCGTAGAGTTGAATGTGACGTGTGTGCAAAATTTCAGGTCATTCGGACGAGGTTTGATAGACTTTTTGATCGAAAGCGTATTTTGAGAGTTTTTGAAGTTCTTAGGTTTGAATCCGATGCTAATTTATTGATTCGATGTTGTTTGAGGTATTTTGGAGATTTGTATAAGTTTGGATAGTGGTATATGACTTGTTTGTGCTTTTGGTTGAGGTCCCGGGAGCCTCGAGATGATTTCGGATGGTTAACGAGAAGTTGGAAATTTGGAATTTACAGCTGAAGTTCTTTAGGCTGTTGTCATAATCGCATCTGCGGTAGAGAGGTTGCAGATACGACTCCCTCAGATACGGAGTCAAGCCGCAAAAGCGGCCAAGAGGAAATAGAGCAGGGACCGCAGAAGCGATGGATTACCGCACCGGTGGGACCGCAGATGTGGCATCTGGGTCGCAGGTGCGGAGATGGAATTTTAAGTGAGAACCGCAGAAGCAGTATCATAGAAGTTGAGTACTCATGGAAGGTTTAGTTTAAAAGGTTAGAAATTGATTTGGAGCTCGGGGAGGGCGATTTTGGAAGGATTTTGAAGAAGAAATCAGTGGATTTGGGCCATTTGGAGTCGAGTACTCGTGGCAAGAACGTGATTTCGAGTTAATTATTGAGCCGGTTCGAGGTAAGTGGATTGTCTAACCTTGTGTGGGGGATCTCCCCTTAGGATTTGGTATTGTTGATATTTGAAATGCCTTGTACTCGGTGACGAGTGCGTACTTGTGCTAATCGTTGAAAATTCTGGTTTTCATTAATTAATTACAATTATGTTTTTTTCCTGTTTATGCTACTTGCAATTTAAGCCTGTTATTAGCTTAGGGAGGCATGTCTAAATTGACTTAATTGCCTTACTTGCTCAAACTGCCTTTTTTGGATTTCGTGTAGCATGCTAGGCTAGAAATACTTGTTTTACCTTGGTATGGAATTTGAATTGAACTGTGTATTCTTCTTGTTATTTCTGTGTATTTACTTTGGGACTACAGAACGGTATCCCGAGAGATCCCTCCTGTATGTTTACTTTGGGACTACGAAATAGTATTCCGGGAAATCTCCCTGCACATTTACATTGGAACTACGGGACTGCACCCGGTAGATTCCCCCTTGTACTGAGTATTTACATTTGGGACTACGGATCGGTATATCGGGAGATCCCCTCGCATTATGAGTTGGACTATGGGAC
Source organism: Nicotiana tabacum (assembly GCF_000715075.1). Taxonomy (NCBI): domain Eukaryota; kingdom Viridiplantae; phylum Streptophyta; class Magnoliopsida; order Solanales; family Solanaceae; genus Nicotiana; species Nicotiana tabacum. Next base: position 17,396,680 of record NC_134090.1, on the reverse strand, counting down.
GGTATCCCGGGAGATTCATTGGATATTTATATTTGGGACTACAGGACGGTATCCTGGGAGATCCCCGGTTGTTATTTCTGTGTTGAGTTGTATTTCTCTCGGTGTTTACTTTGCCTATGTAGTAGTTGTTGTTGTTCTTTCTATTCGGTGTTACTCGTTACTGTTGCACTTATTATACTGTCTTATTTTTACACTGTTATATCTTGCATTTTATTTAACCTCAGTAGGTCCCTGACTTTCCTCTTCACTACCCGACCGAGGTTAGGCTTGGCACTTACTGAGTACCGTTGTGGTGTACTCATGCCCTTTCTGTGCATGTTTTTCATGTGCAGATCCAGGTACTTCAACTCAGTCCTATCACCCTTGAGACGAGGCGACTATCCCAGAGATTTTGAGGTATATTTGTCGTGTCCACAGACCGAGGAGTCCCTTTCTGTTCTCTCTTTAGGTATTAGCCCTTCTGTACTTTCTTTTGTTACATATTCTGGAGTTAGACACTTGTAGACATTCAAAGGCTTGTGGTTTCATGAGATTCCGGGTTTTGGAAAATGTTGTTAGTTTCGAGAAGTTGTATTGTATATGTCGAGCGGTATTTTAAATACTGTTTCATTCGGTTATTTTGGTTTTTTGACTATTTCTTCCGCAAATTGCTTATTTTCTGTATTTGTTAGGCTTACCTAGTCATAGAGACTAGGTTCTGTAATGACAGTTCACGGAGGGCGAACTGGGATCGTGACACTTGGCCTCGATGACCTTCGCTCCCAAGCTCTTAGCTAGCTCGAGACTACTCAATAAACACACGATTAAAAGAAAGAGGGAGAGAAAGTAGGGAACTTAACTGAAAAAATAAGTGCATCTTCGTTCATTTTCTGCTTTCTCTTCTGAAGAAAAAAGATTGTCACACAAGCAGTTGTGCATATCATCTATCCTCATCTTTCCTTGTTTGTCTCTTCCTTTTTGGAACTGAATCTATAGATAAAGTTATTCTTATAGGAACAAATAATAATAGAGCACAAATTAAAAGACCTAATCTTACATCAACAATTTTGATACCCTGCAATTAGGTACGATCACTCAAGAACTTATTCAAAACAATCGTGATACCTTGCAATTAGATATGATCACTCAAGAACTAATTCAAAACAATTGAAAACTAACACCTAAGAAATTACCAACAGAAGAAGTTCAAGTTTTGCATATCAACAAACATCTTGGGTGCATCGTCCACTTCAATAAGAATGTAGAAATTACCAACAGAAGAAGTTTGAGTTTGGCATGTAAAGCAGACTACATTGAGAATAAATGAAGTGCTCCATAAATAGAAAATTCCATTATACTTTGAAATCTATGTTGGTAGAACGGTTAGAATTATATAAAAAGTTATGGAAATGTTACAACTGCAAAAATAATTTCACAACCGATACATAATGGATCGATGCTTCCGATATTGAGTCCACGTTTCCAGAGGTTCTCCCTAAAACTTCTTGACGGTTCTGATAAGTTAGGATTTTAACGTGATATTGCCCCAACTTGCCTATGCTTTTAATATAAATTGCTACAAATTAGTTCTTAAATCCTCACAAGTTGTGCTTGATTGCAGGTTTGATCGATAAAGTGACGAAATTGTCAAAGATTCGCTCAAAAAGGAGTGAAACCTGCTCAAGTACCAAAGACCAAGAGAATTGAAGAAGAAAGGGCATAGTGCGGACTGCACAACAGTGACCGCGGCCGCACTAGGAGGTTCAGAGACTTGACATATTCAGGCTCAAAGGCACGCGGCCGCGATAGGTTCTTCGCGGTGGAGCTTTGCGGCCGCACTCCTGCACTGTGTGGTCCGCGTTCATAAGGTTCAGGGAAGGGCATTTTTTATCACGTGATCTGCGGTCACGACTGCGCGGACCGCGCCAGTTGCCATCGCGGCCGCGGTACACTTCCACGCGGTCCGCGTCCCCCAGCTCAAGTCATCAAACAGTTGAAGTTCAAGAGCCAGTGCGGTCGCGGTCTATTTTGTGCGGCCCGAACTGACCCCACAGGGGTATTTTTGTCCAGTTTTTCCAACCTAGTATAAATAGAACATTTTACTATTTTTTTAGGGATCGATTTATCTGGGAACTAGAGACAAAAGCTGCGCTTGGTGTTGTAGCCATTTTTGGCATATTTTGCTTTCCATTAAATATAGATTACTGTAGTTTCTTCTTAGTAATTAATTAATATGTTTAGTTCTTCATCTATTTCTTCAATTTCTGTATCTAGCATGAGTAGCTAAACCCATTAGCTAGGGTTGTGGTTCAACCCTAGTGTGGGTAATTGATGGGTGTTGTCATCTAAGGTTAGATTGACTATTGGTGTTTGTTATTTGGGTTGAATTTATTATTTAATTTAGAATTGGTAGTTGCAAACACTGATTCAAGCTTTGTGGGTTTAACTCTTCTTGAGAAAGAGAGTCTATGACCCCAAAATTTACCCAACAAGGAATTGGGATGGACTCATGAGAAATGATAGTCCCAATTAACGGGTTAAATCTCGAGACAGTAATCACTCTACTTGAACCCCAGTTGCTTGGTCTAATTTGCCTACCCATTTGGTCTCGAGAGTGTCAATTGGGCAAAAATCACTCTCTCTACCGAGAGGTGTGAGAGTGGGTAAGATTGTGCAACGGTTATAGCATAAGCCCCAAATATGTCAATCGAACCTAAGTAACATCTACCCGTCAATTAGCCACCTAGGTAGTGTCACGACCCTAGTGCCCTTCTTCCCATTAGATACAACTTAGCAATATTCTTGTAGTATAATTTAGTGTTAATCAATAGTCTTATAAAAATAGTTATAAATCAAAAACCCAAAAATGTTTGAAGTGACATTAGAAGCACAACCGCAACTCTAGGCTAAACAGAAAATACAACTCCATGACTAGCTCCCTGTGAAAATTCAATCCCGGACCTCTATTCGGGTAAAAACTATTGCGACCCGCTCTTCCTACCACAGTGTAGTGTCGAGTCGGCAGCGATCAGGTTCCACCGGCTTTGTTACAGTTTCTTTTTAACATATCTCAACCACAATGCACAAGAAAGGCTATATCTATATATTATTAATTAAACTAAATATTTAATTTAATTATTTTAAATAAAATGTGCTCTATGAAGACCAATAATTAAAAACTAATTGTTCAGTTTTATTATTGCGTAAACACTACAACCACTTACCAAAAAATGTGATTTTTAATTTGCAAGCGGTAAGGACACCACTACTTATAAACTGTTAAATTTTAAACATTAACTAATAACTACTTTTTGTCCTAAAAACTAACACGTGTCATTTTCTTATTTCGCCACTTGTCACAATTTTATGTCAAACTTCCTTCCTTTTAATAATATATAGATGTATCCTTTTTTCATGTAAGGGGAATGGACGATAAAATTTAGGATAATCTCATTATTGGAAAATGGCAGAATTTCGACCGCCAAACGGTCGGAATTCGGTCGGAAATCACAAAATTTGTACTACTTTCCGACCAAATCCGTCGAAGATTTCCGACCAAAGTGGTCGCAAAGTTCAAAAGGTCAGACGACCAAATATTTCACATTTCCGACCAAAGTGGTCGGAATTTACCGACTGAATCAGTCGTAATAATACAAATAAAATAATAATTTATTTAAAATTAAATGATATAATTATATCACCGACCGAATCGATTGGAATTAATAACTAAAAATTAAATTTTATTTAACTTCCGACGTAATCCGTCGAAACTATTAAATATTAATTTTTTTTTAAAAAATTTCCGACCGAATCGGTCGGAAATCTGGGAATTTATAGGTAAATCTTGGTTTTTTTTCAACCTGATTCCGTCGGAGTTTTCTTGCCCAATTTTGAGCTATACCACGTGTCAAACTATTACAATATAATAATACCAACCAACAATACATTAACAGAATCTAAACCAACAATACATTAACACAATCTAAACAAACAATATATTAACACAATCTAAACCAACAATGTCAACTATTAACACAACTTGAACCAACACTACCAACCATTAAATCTAACAATTTTGGGCATAAAAACATCCAAATAGTAGCCCACATTCAAGTTTAAAAACAAAACACAAAGTTGTCTCTCACAATCAAGTTCACCAGTCAACCAAAATATCACAACTATACTACTACACATCAGATTCAGTTTGTTCATCCTCATCATCAAATAAATTATGCCCATATTTTCTTATGAATTTCTGTATCTTAACAAATATTCTGTATTGGGAGTCCAATTGTTGCTTCAAATCACGAATTTCATTTCTCATATCTTCCATTTGTTCTTGATTTTGAGAAGACAAATTGGCAAAGAGTAGGTTTGGATGACCTGTAGGTTAACGTACTCCTAGTCCGTGGACTCTGCCTTTGTTTACTCCATCCACTTTCTCTATCGACAATGAAGTCATATCATCGGGTGTTGGTTGAGTTGAAGGAGGCTGAGTTTGTTTCCATTCTTCCACCCTTTTATGATATCATCCTGAAATGAAAACATAACTATTATGTAAATAAACTAATATTAATAAACCATAAATAATTATGAAGTTAGTATTTTACATATGTGTCTGACGCACGTGTCTCCACCCTTTGTTCTCTGGTACCATCCTTCTTGTTCTTATGCATCTCCTCGAAGATCTCAACATGACTCATATCTCACTCTCTTTCCTTTTCCTTCATAACAAAAAGTATGAGTTAGACATTACAAATGTAAAATTCTATATGTAAAAGTAAGAAAAATTTTATAAGTAATTACCAATCTTAGTTTATGGGTCGTTAAAGTAATTGAACCTCCTGTGTGCAATGAGCCACCTTTACTGGAGGCACGGTTTGCCTTTTCTTGTTCACTCTTCGCCTTCCATTCTGTGATATTCCGTTTCTCAAGAAGTTTATCCCAAATATTTTTTCTTAACCAGTCCGGCATTTTAGCGGAATTTTGAGAAGCGAACATAGTATCTTTAATCCTTATAGCAGCTTTCTTCTGGAAAATACTATTTATTTTATTTTGATGTTGAGGATGCCATGTACACTTTGTTTGCAATATAAAAAAGTAACATTATATGAAGACGATAATTATTAATTAAATATAATTAAGTTTTACCCTAAATTGATTCCACATTTGCTCTCTAATGTTGTACGGTATCTGTCTCCAAGAAGTCCACGACTCATGATAAAATGGCTTCATAGAATCCACAACCAAATACGTAGACTGAAAGGATGGCAAAAACTTGCATTAAAGTTAACATATATATAATTACTAAATGTAACGACTCGGTCAGTCGTCTCATGAGTTACAGCTCTGTTTTCCCCCATTTCAGCTTCTTTACGCTTTGTTATCCGTATTTTATGTGATCGGGTTGATTAGTTTGAGTTCGAAGAGGATTTGGTAAGAAATGAGACACTTAGTCTCTTTTAAGAAGGCTTAAGTTGGAAAAGTCAACCGGATGTTGACTTATGTGTTAGAGGGGTCGAATGTGAGTTCCAATGGTTCGTTTAGCTTCGGTAGGTGATTTGTGACTTAGGAGCGCGATCGGAATGGGTTTTGGAGTTGTAGAGAAGATTTAGGCTTGAATTGGCGAAGTTGATAGTTTGGAGATTTTCGATTGATAGACGAGATTTTGATATAGGGATCGGAAAGGAATTCCGAGAGTTGCAGTAGCTTCGTTGTGTTATTTGGGATGTGTGTACAAAATTTCAGGTCATTTGGGTGAGATTTGATAGACTTTTGATCGAAAACATAATTTAAGAGTTCTTGGAGTTCTTAGGCTTGAATCCCATGTTAAATTGGTGATTTTATGTTGTTATGAGCGTTTTGAGGTTTTGAACAAGTTTGAACGATGTCATGGTATGTGTTGGTACAATTGGTTTGTAGTCCCGGGGATTCGGGCGAGTTCCGGGAAGGTTCCGGGATGTTTTAGGCCAAAAATCATAGTTGTAGCAGGTCCAGAAGGGTTGCAGGCCTCGGAACTCACCAGCGCGGTCTGCACAAAATGAAGTGCGTCCGCGTGAGTGTGGTTGCGGTAGGTGTCGTGCGGACCGCACAAAATGGTGTGCGGCCGCGGTGAAGAACATTCCACTGGTCCTACTTCAGAAGCTCATATCTTTTGATCTACAAAGAATTTTGAGATGATTTAAAAACGAAAGTTGTAGCCCTTCGTGTCTAGTTTCCAGAAAGGTAAAGATATTGCAATTTGGACATATGTACAGAAAGTTATTGCCAAAATATTAAAGTCTATCACTGCAGAGAAAAGCTTGTGCGACCGCGGTCGATTTTGTACGGCCCGCGGAGGTGGAAATCTGTGGGGAACTATAAATATGAGGTTTTGGGTTTTATTGATATTTTGACCTAGAGAGCTCGGATTTTGGTGATTTTTCAAAGGTTTTTCAAGAAATTCATCGGGGTAAGTGATTCTAACTCAGATTTGGCTAGAGTACATGAATCTATCATTGAATTCATCATTTAATTCGTGATTTGTGATGGAACTTGGGAGAAAAATTGTGAAATCTTTCAAAAATGTAAAATGATGATTTGAAGGACCAAAGGGTATCAGAATTGGATAATTTTCGTATGGATAGACTCGTGAGAGTATAAGGATTCTAGTTTTGTGAATTTTGTCAAATTTCGAGATGTGGGCTCGGGGGTCGGGTTTGACCAATTTCTGAAATTTTGTGGTAATTCGATTGTTTTCGCTTGGGATTTGTTCCCTTAGCATATTGTGACATATTCGTTCTGATTTTGGATAGATTTGGCGCGCGTGGAGGCCAATTCAAGGGGCAAAGGCATTGCGAGCTAGAGAATTAGCCGGTTCGAGGTGAGTAATGATTGTAAATGATGTCCTGAGGGTTTGAAACCCCGGATTGCACATCGTAGTGCTATATTGATGTGAGACACGCGCTTGATGATGAGCGTAGGGTTGTTTACTATTGGGGATTGTGATTTGGTCCGCCCCAATTGATGTTTTTACCGCGTATTTGACTGAAACTTGTTTCTTATCATAATGGTTTGGGTTGATTGCCATATTTGGGCTTTGTGCCAACTATTTGAATCCTCCAGGGATTTTTAACATTATTTCCTCACTATTTTGATTTATTACTTGAACTTAGTCCTGTGGTTTCCTACTGTTTTACAACTCAACTACTTTTACTCAGTTTTGAGACTTAAATGATATTTTTAAATGATGTTTTGGGCTGAGAACTACTATTTTACAACTGCCCGAGGGGCTTGTGATGATTTTTGGACTGAGTGCGGCCGAGGGCCAGATGTGAGGATTCACTGAGTGATATGAGGCCGAGGGCCTGAGATACATTTACACGCCACGAGATGGCTTGAGTGATGTGAGGCCGAGAGCTGAGAGATGATGCCATGAGATGGCTTGATATTGCGCTTGGGACATAAGGGGCTCCTCTGGAGTCTGCACACCCCCAGTGAGCGCGGGTACCCATTGTGATCTGAGAGTGAGCCCAAGGGGCTGATACTGTTCTGAGAGTGAGCCCGAGGGGCTGATATTGTTCTGAGAGTGAGCCCGAAGGGCTAGTACTGTTCTGAATTGTTGCCCGAGGGGCGGATTTCTATTTGTTAATTACCTACCAAATTACTTGTTTACTGGTTGAAAAAGGAAGTTTACTTGATATTTCACTGATTTACTGTTTTAAGTGATTTTACTGCTTCGGTATAGATTGCTTTGTGTTTTCACGTATTTTCTTGCTTTCAGCCATTATTTATATTTATTACTCACTGAGTTGGAGTACTCACTTTACTCCCTGCACCCCTGTGTGCAGATTCAAGCGCAGCAGGTCCCACTCCTGAGTGTTGATCCCTCCAGTCCAGCGGTGTTTCGGAGACTACGAGGTAGTTGTTGGCATCCACAGACCCCGTGTCTCCCTTATCTTATTACTTTTATGTTCTTCAAACAGTTGTACCAGATATTGTATTTAGTAGACTCGTATCAGGATCCTTAGTTGCTCATGACTTGTGACACCCCGATTAGGGCTGTGTCGGGTTGAATTTCCGCTTTGTTATCTCTATTTCCGCTAATTGTGCTATTAAATCATGTTTGAATTATTCTTATGTTGTTTAACTACTTAAAAGGACGAATTGGGTTAGACTGACTGGCCTTGTCTTCACGAGAGGCGCCATCACGATCGGGTTCGGGGTTAGGGTCGTGACAATAAACATCTTAAAATGGTCAAAGTAGTCAACCCTCATTTTACTAAAAAATTCCGACCGAATCGGTCGCTGCTTTTTTATTTTTTTATTTTTTTAATTGTTTCCGATGGAATTGGTTGTTAACAGTGACGCGGAATTTTTCGCCAAAATTTACGACGGATATAGACAGAATATTAGTCATAACTATTATTACAAATTGAAAAATATATTTTTATGCATTTTCCGACCGATTTCGTCGGAAATTTCCGACTACTTTCTTCCGTTGGAATATTTCGGTCAGAAATGGGCCGTTTTTAGTAGTGTCTACGCAGTATGTCCGTTGAAATATCAGTTAATATTATATACAATTAAAATATTTATGTTATTTTGTATACCTACTTCATAAATTTATTTTACCATGTATACCTACTTCATAAATTTATTTTACCATGTATACCTACTGCATTCCAAAATAGAATACTATATATTCCAAATTAGAATATTGTGGATATTTATTGTATTCCAAATTAAAATATTATGACATGTTTGGTTTGAATACTATTTTATAAATTAGAATATTATGGTATGTTTGATTTTTTTATTGTATTCCAAATTAGAATATTGTGAATGTTTAATTTGAATAATGTATTTCAAATTAGTGTGTATATATATATATATAATATTATATGATATTCTTCATTACAATAATGTGGTATGTTTGGTTTGGATATTATATTGTTCATTACAATATTGTGGTAAGATACGTTTGGATAGTTGTCACGACCCTAAATCCGGACCCTATCGTGATGGTGCCTCTCGTGAAGACAAGGCCAGCCAACACTTCCCATTTCAATTTTTAGCAATTAAACCACAAGAAATAAGTCTAAAGCATAATAAATAGAATCTCAAAGTAGCAGATAATAACATAATTTGCAGAATACAACCCCACACATCCCGATACCGGGGTGTCACTAGTCATGAGCATCTATCAATCCTAATACAATTCTGAAAAGTCTATAAGCTATTATAAAATGTCTGATAAAGAGATAGAAATGATAAAGGGGAAGAAATACGGGACTGTGAACGCCAAACAGCTACTTCGTGGTCTCCGAAATTTGCCGGGAGCTCTCAACTCGCACTGACAGGATCAGCAACGCCTGAATCTGCATACGAGGTACAAGGAGTAAAGTGAGTACTCTAACTCAGTGAGTAATAATCATAAATAAAGACTGAAAGCATGAAATCACGTAAGGCACATTATAGTCTATAATGAAGCAGTAAAACAGGTAAGAACAGTGATTCAGTAGAGGTATATAAATCATATAAGTTCAGTTTAAACTTCGAGAAATGTCTATTTAACAATTAAACAGGTAAATGACAGGCAAATATGACAGATAAGCATATAGAGAATTGCCCCTCGGGCACAACGTCAACAATACTAGCCCCTCGGGCTATATCTCACATCACAATGGGTACCCGCGCTCACTGGGGGCGTGCAAACCCCTGGAGGGGTCCCTTTCGGCCCAAGCGCAATAGCAAGTCATCTCGTGGCATCATCATTAGGCCATCAGCCTCATATCAACAAGCTACCTTGTGGCGTACTTATCTCAGGTCGTTGGCCTCATAGTCATAATCAGTGTTTTCTCACAACATAGGCCTTCGGCCTTACTCAGTCAGAATCTCATAGCCACTCGGGCAACAGTAAAACATAGTGCTCAGCCCAAAATATCATTTAAAAATATCATTTAAGTGTTAAAGCAGAGTAAACATGGCTGAGTTATGAAAACAGTAGAATATAGCATGGCTGAGTTCAAGTATAAAGACAAATAGTGAAAAAATATCAATAAAAATCCCCTAAGGGTTCAAATAGTTGGCACGAAGCCTAAATATGGCATTCAGCCCAAAACATGATGATAGCAAATAGTTTTCAGTTAAATACGCGGTAAAACAGTCATTCGGGACGGACTAAGTCACAATCCCCAATAGTGCAGGACCCCACGCTCATCATCTAACGTGTGTGTCACCTCAATATGGCACTACGATGTGCAATCTGGGGTTTCATACCCTCAAGACATCATTTACAATCATTACTCACCTCAATCCGGTCAAATCTCTAGCCCGCGATGCATTTCCCCTCGAATCGTCCTCCAGTCGTGTCGAATCTATCCAAAAATCAGAATCACGGCGTCAAAATATGCTAAAGGAACGAAGCCCAATCGAAAATATGCAATTTACAACATAAATCCCGAAATTACCAAAACCCGACCCCCGAGCTCACGTCTTGGAATTCGATAATTTTTACATCAATAGATCCCTTATCTTCCCACGAGTTCATACATATCAAAATTTCCGAAATCCGATCTCAAATGGTCTTTCAAATCCTCAATCAAAGGTCTAAGTTTCCAAGTCCTAGTTTCCCCAAACTTTGATCCTTAAATTCCATAAATTACAAGCCTAATCCGTGAAATAATACCATAGAAATAAATTTTTTGGTCCAAAATCCTTACCTCAATGAAGTTCTCTTGAAATCCCTCTTCAAAATCGTCCAAAGATTTCCAAAGCCGACTCAAAAATGGTGAAATGGCTCAAAATCGCGAAGGACACAATTTATACCATCTCGCCCAGGCATTTTCGCATCTGCGGCCATATACCTGCTTCTGCGCTACCGTATTTGCGGTCCTTGAACCACTTCTGCGAAAATCACTTAAAATGCCCACTCCGCATCTGCGATAAAATATCCGCACCTGCGCCATCGCAGGTGCGTTTTCTAGACCGCTTCTGCGGTTCCTGCTTTCCTAGCCCTTTTCCGCTTCTGCGACCAATCGTCTGCATATGCGGTGTCGCGCCTGCGATCCCTAATCCGCAGGTGCGGAAATACTAGAAGTAGAAAATCTGCAACTTCTTCAAAAATCCCAAACTCTCTGTCAACCATCCGAAATCACCCCGAGGCCTCCGGGACCTCAACCAAAAGCACAAACATATTCCAAAACTTTATTCAAACTTGTACCAATTCCGATCACGCTCCTAAGTCCCAAATCACCTCCCGAAGCTATCCAAACCATCGGAACTCACATCCGAGCCCTCTAACACATAAGTCAACATCCCGTTGACTTTTCCAACTTAAACTTTCTCAAAAGAGACTAAGTGTCTCAAACCTTACCAAATCATTTTCGAACCCGAGCCAACCAACCCGATCACATATAGAACCGATAAACAAAGCAATAAGAAGAAGAAATGGGGGAAACGAAGAGGTAACTCATGAGACGACTGGTCGGGTCGTCACAATAGTATTCTGAAGTAGAATATTGTGATATGTTTCTGAATGCATGGAAAAATTTAGAGGTATAGTGTATAATATTTTAGGATATTTGATGTAATTTAAAACTTAAATATTTTATGAAAGTGAGTTTTACAAATAGGTATATTATGTAACTTCCCGGGATATTTTCACGGTATACCTATCTCTCAAAATAATACCTAAAAATTATATATATATGTATGTATATGTATGTATGTATTTTGTTTATATTAATATTTAATATTTATTTTAAACATAGTTTTTTTGGTAATTAAACTTTTATGTATATCAGAGAAAATATTTACAATCAAGGCAGAACCTTTATAAAGTTTCCTATATTTTCCTCCCTCCCCTATACACTCTTTTTACTATTCTTCTACTATTCTAGCTATTACTATGGATAGTAGTCCAATCTACTTAGAATTTTCTCTATTTTTCTGTTGCTTCGACAATGCACTTCTTGTACAATTAGTTTGCTAAGTATCTCGCGGTTCCTCGATTTGGCTTGAAATAGTCTTGCATTTCTTTCCTGCCACACAAAATATACACAGTCTGCTAACACAATCTTGAACAGCTCTGCTTTTGCACTTCTGTTTCTCACCTGGTTTTTTGCCAAAGTAGTTCCTCATACCAGCCATAAATATTTCTGTTGATACCTTGCCAGTTGAGCATCCTTTTCCATAGCTCAGCAGCATATTGACATTCAAAGAATATATGTTGTATAGATTCATTTGCATGTGAACATAAAGGACATATTTGATCATTATGAATACCTCATTTTAGCAATCCATCCTTTGTGTATAACCTGCCATTAGCCGCCAATGTTAGCGTGAATATCCACCTAGGACATCTTGCATTGTTGCATACCAATTTCCTCCGGTTCACTTTGAAAAATTCTCCTCGCAGTATATATATATATATATTTGACTAGGGTCTTTAATAATTTTGGCCAACATCGAATGTGTTAAAAGCACAAATGATTGTGCGTGAGAAGCTTGGGCCCGATTTTCAAAAAAGAATCCAAGTTGATGCAGGAAAAGGATTGAAAAGCTTGCGTCTTTAGGAAAACCTATTTTAACTTTCCTAAACCTTCTCAAACTATAACTATAGGTAGGTAGGAAAAAATAGGAAACAGGAAATCCAAGTCCAACTAGGTTTATGTTAAATAAATAAACAATAAATAACCTACTTCCCATCATTTAAAATTTATCAAAGCTTCTCTAAACTGCTTTTGATTTCCTTTTCCTAGTTTTCGTTTCTTTTCATTTCCATCTTAGTTTTAGTAGCCCAAGTCCGATTAGTCTCTGAATAGCCATGGCACTTTACTTGCCTTATTCTCAAGAACAAAGCATTCGTTTTCCTTTTATCGAAAACACTGCTCGAATTAGTCATGTACAATCATCAGTCAAACAACACAGTGCACCTATCTACATTAGTTGGTCTTTTCCTCCTCAGGGATATATCAAGATTAATACAGAAGGCAGTTTTATGCCTAATTCAGGACTAGCAGGGTTCGGAGGTATTGCACGAGATGACAAAGGAAGATGGATAGGCGGATTCTACGGCCGACTTAGCATGAAAGCGACATCAAGTATCACACCGGAGTTATGGGCCATACATGGCAGGCTGACTCTAGCAAAAAACTACAACTTGAAGAAGGTTCTGATCGAGGCCGACTCAAGCGATGCCTTAATGTTGCTAACCGTAGCGGATAATGTTACTGAAAGTCACCCCGATCGTGTTCTGATGGAAGAATGCAGGAATCTCATATCCAAACTTGGAATTACTCTAATCCATACTCTGAGACAAGGAAATAATTGTGCTGATCATTTGGCGAAGTTGGGAAGGACGCAGAATGAAGATTTGGTAATATTGCATCGCCCACCACATTCTATGCAGCAATTGCTACTTGCAGACATGGCTCACGTAGCATATGCTAGGTATCCGAAGCATGTAACCTAACGAGAGGGCTAGGGCAAAAATATTGTGAAGTTGTAACATTTGTAAAAATAAAAAAAATATAATAATTTGAAAGATAATTTTTTTGAATGTCTAAGATCACTACGAGTAATATTTATCTTCTCTATTTTTTTCTTATAGTTTGTTGCTATCGTTTTTGGTATCATTTCATTTATTTAGACTTCAAAAACAGTAAAACCTATTAACCAGCATTGCCTTGGATGTTAAAAAAGAGACATCGGTCTAAAGTGACACGGGTCTAAAAATGAATTTAAACTACTTTCTCTCATTAAAAGAATTTAATAAAGGAGAAAAAGATTTTATTACTTTTTTTGAGAAAAGAGGATAAAGGGAAAAATTGAAGATACGAAAAGGATGAACTTACGAAGTATCAAAAGATAAAACCAACGCAATATGGTAATAATGGTTCACATTCTCTTTGTTCTTTATATACACACATTGCAAATTCCATTTTTCATTTACCATTGTTCTTTTTTTTTTAGGCAAAAGGATAATATTATTATAAAACTAAGTACTGATATAGTTATTACAAGCCATATTGGCAGAACCAGAGATGCTTAACATTGCATCGATATTGCCTAGAGCTGCTAGTTTGCTACAAACGCCAAAAGACATATTACGAACTGTTCCATCACCACTTTTGTCCCCAGCATCCTGGAGTTGACAAAGTTGGGTGGATTATGATAACACACTAGATTATTCCTGATGAGTTGCTTTGATCCTTCTTTTGCTAGCAGATGTGCTGTTCCATTGCCTTCTCTGCAACTATGGCGGAGAGTTACTTGTCCCAGCTTGTCCATCAACCATCTGCAGTCATAGATAATGTTATTGATTCAATCTCCGCCACCGAGCCTGTTTTGATTATGTAAAACATCAGTGGAATCAATTTCCACTTCGAATGGAGTTAAGTTATTTGAAGCTGCATAGAGAGAAATTCTTGGTGTAAATTCTCTGTAATTCTATTCTTGTGAAATAGAGTTGTTTTTCCTCCCAAATAATCTTCATATTGATCCGAGAATCACAACAATAGATCAGTCCTTGGTGGAGGGCTAGGAGTTCAGCATGAATAGGGCAGTTTGCATGTAATGTACTGACTGTTTAACCAAAAATCTGAGTCTTTGGTCAAAGGTAAAAAGAAATTCGGGTTACTGATAATCAGGAGACAAAAATAAAATACTTTTGAGAACGATGGTAAAGAAGCAAATAGATGTGTATTTCAATAAATTCTCAATAGTATCCCGTGTCCTTACAAATGATGATACTTCTTCCTTTTATAGATCATTCTAGGTAAAGGAATAAAGCATTAGCTTTAATGATATAATCATGAGCAATAAATGACATTAAATAAGCCGTTATACAATCATTCCTATTAAATACCAACTTTATAACGTATCAGACATTTAATAATGAATTTGGACTCCTTTCTGTCATCTGATCCTTGCTTTCAATGCCTTCTAATCCGTTGGCTGTAAATAATTTAAATTGGTACGAGACTCGTATCTATACATCGTCTCGTGCCTATTTAAATTCTTCTTCCCGTGGCTGTTTTCACCGTGCCTCTTAGTCAATTGCTGTTCTTTGACCATTCAACTAATCCACGTGTCATGCCACATCATTTTTAATATAAATTTAGTTTTTTTCCAATACAGATAGTCCCCCCACTTTTCATTTTTTTTATCAATTAAATAATTGGGAAGTGGATCTTCATGTAAAAAGAACTTTTGCCACAATTAATGCTCATGACAGTACTAACGTCTCAGCAGTCTTTTCCATTTAATGTTCTGTCCATGTGTCATTTTATAATTGATTCCGCTATTCATACCCTTCTTCGAGACTTCTTCATTCTCACTATTTACGAAGTGATAGCTGCCTTTATTATAGGCTTTTCATCATTATACTTTAAAAGTTGACGGTTCCCATTTTACACATAACTTTGTCTTCCTTTGTCTTCTTCACAAATTTTCAGCACATACTTTCTTCTTAACAATGTCTTCTTCAAACCCTAACCGTAAAAAAGTTCCAACTCTAGATCAGTTTCCCAACGCCCCTGTTAGACACAGAAGAGGCGGAGGAAGTAGGCTTCGAACAGGGTTAGAATCTACGCGAGGCGGCTCCTCTGGTTCTTCTTCAAGGAGTTTTATCCCAAAAGCCCCTTCTTCTAAAAGTAGGGAAATTCTTGATACTTCTCAAGAACCCTCAGTTGATGATATAGTTCCCGGCGATTTGTCTTTTGAAAGTGACAAAACGTCTCTTCAAAAACAAATTAAAAATTTAGAAAGAACCGATACTTACCCAACATTAGTAACCGAACTTACAATCCCCACCATAAGAAGAGATTGTAACTGGAAGGATAGTCTCCGAATGTCAATTCCTTCCCCAAATCAAAGAATTTCCTCTTTTAGAAATGGGTATTCTTCTGTTTACACTTACCCCTTCACTTTAGGTTTTAATCCTCCGATTGACCCAGTTATTCTCGATTTTTGTCGTTTCTTTACAATTTGTTTGGCCCAAATTGGTCCATTGGTGTGGAGAACAGTGGCTTGTTTGAGATATTTATCATCCAAGGCCAATGTCAATTTCACCTTTTCTCATCTCATTCATCTATACCATCCCAACTTAATACGCCATGGGGTTTTCACCTTAACTGCAAGGAGCAAAAAAGTTTTAGTAAACCCTGAGGATGACAAAGATCGTGGATGGTATATCCGTTACGTTGCTGTCCATACAGTGGATTTGATTGGCGAAACAAATATTCCCTTTCCTGAGAAGTGGAATTTTGAATGTAAGTTTCCTCTTATTTACCGTACCTACTTTTGAGAATTTCAAAAGAATGTTGTTTTTAACCTCGTCCCTTCTTGGTTTTTTGTAGCAACCATGGGAGATGTGGAACCTATTCCCAACTTTCGTGGTTGGGTAGACTCACTTTTGAAGATTGCTACTAGGGAGCAGAGAACTTGGAAATCAATTTCTTCTTTACATGGCTGGAAAGTCAAAACACATGGTATCCACCCTTTTAAAAAAAAAAAATTTTGTTTTACATGTTAAGCACTTTTTCCTCAACTTTAATCATGTATATCCATTCTTTAATCAGGATTTGGCATTAGAGGAATGACAACTGAAGTAGCTATGGCCATTCGCATGTCTGCGAAAGCTGCTCTGGATTTAGATAAGGCTCGAGCCTTGATGCCTAAAAGAAAAGCTACAAAGGAAAGTTCTGAAGAAGAAGAGGAGGGTACCTCCCTAATTACCAGGCCAAGGGCCAGGAGATGAATAATCATTGATAATGAAATTGAAAACATTCCTGCTCGTACCTCCGCCACCGAGCCTGTTTTGATTCAATCTGATGAGGATGCCGAACCAAGAGATAATAATGAGTCAATTCAGCACCTTTTTTACAGTGGTTTCGGGAGTGGCGAGCTCGGACCTGTTTTTGATGAAGCTCCTCTTTCCTCATTTGTTCCTATTTCCTCCATTCCTCTGCCAGCCGTAAGTGTTTCTTTACCAGCTTTAACAACTTCCGTTTGTTTGCCAATTTCTACTGCTCCTATATTTGTTCCCTTGGCTGCTTCAACCGCACCTGCTTCTGCTCCGGTGTTGGTTTCTACATCTTTTCCCTCCATTCCTTCCGCTGCTCCTCTTCCCTCTGTTCATCATACAGAGACAGGTTCTAGCAGCGGAAATATAACAATGAAAGTGTTACTTTGGAGGTTCCTGCCAATCATAGCCTCCTGAGGAAAACCGGCAGAGCCGATGTTTGGCTCGAACCTCTTATTGGAGATATCGAGAAGAAGAAGATGGAGAGCCATAGCTGCTTAACTTTGATGAACGACGTAGTTCATTCTACTTTGAAGGTATTTCAACCAACAAGTTTTTTTTTTTAAAATTATCTTCAATTTCTCATTTCCATGACTTACCTCTGTAGGCTAACCTTATTAGCACGGAATTAATGAGAAGAATTTCCTTACTGGAAAGAAAAGCTCGTGAGTCTGAAAAGTCTGTCCACGAGGCTGAGGAAATAGCTAGGGGAGCCCAACTTGAAGCAACCAACTGGAAGGAGCAGTTCGAAAATGCTCAAGGGACTATAGAAGAGTTGCAAGAAGATAAAAACCTCCTAGAGCAGCAAAACCGTGGTTTAACTTCTGAACTGGCAACAGTCAAAGCCTCTTCAAGCCAATTGAAAAGAGACAAAGAGCTTTTGGAATGCTCTTTGTCAGAACAATTATCCAGAGCTAGTGAAGAAGTTAGAGAGCTGAAGGCACTTTTGGCTAAAAAGGAAGAATATGCAGGAGAATTAGTGCAAAGCTTGACTCAAGCTCAGGCTGACTTACAGACTTCTTCTGACGAGATTCAAGCCTTGAAGAGTTCTCATGCTTCTCTTGAAGCTTCCCTTGATTCCCATTTAGCTGAAAATCAAATTTTAAAAAACGATCTTGTTATGTGGGAAAAGGAATATGGACTTCTAGAGGAAAATTTTAACATAGAAGTGAGTTGGGCTTTTCTGAATTCTCGTCGTGATGCTTTGACGGAAGCTGCTCAAGAGGGTTTTGACTTGCAGTCTGAACTGGCCAAAGTCATAGATACCATCGAGAAAAGCCAACAGTCTACTGATACTCCTTCTCCTGCCCTTGAAGTTCCTGAAAATGTTGCTATTCCAGCTTCAGAGGGTGAAACTTCTACAACCCAGTCTGTGGAAGTTGAAGCTTCCGTGACAATCCCCTCAATTGAATGGTGGTTTTATCCCTTAGTTTTTTTTAAAGGATTTTTTGGTGAAAGTCCCCAGTTATCATAATGGGGCAATTGTATAAACTTTTATTGACTAAGTTTCTACTTAGTCTTTTTAATTATATCAAGAAGTTTTATTAGTACTTCAATGTGTTCTACTCTTGCCTTTTCTTTACTTATTTAGGACTTATAGAATAGTTTAGCATTTTTATCCTTTGAAAATGCTTTTATGATTCTTCCCATGACTTATTGACATGAGGCTTATAAAAGAGGGCCCTTTTATTTTATCGACACTTAATGAAGAAGACGTCTCAACTTCATAATGGTGTTAAAATACGATGAAAGTAATAGGAAAACACACGTTTTGTATGAAACAACTTTGGAAAGTTTTCATTCATAAACTTTTAACAAGTGTTTGACTGTTACATGTATTACAATACATCTACAACTTTTCTCGTAACTATTTTTCTTGTAACAGATTTGTAAATAACATAAACTAAACAAGGTTTTTTTATAACCTGTTTCAGTACATAGTCATGACCCTATCTTTACATGTTAAGAAGGGTTTGAGAGGTGACTTTGTTTATGAGTTTGAGAGATGACTCTGTTGTTCTCATGAATGCTGAAGACTTCATAACTTCTTCTCAACACTTGCTTCTTTGTGGCCGATTTTTATTCGATACTCGTATCTGTTTCTTTGCACCTATCTGTGTATAATATGTAGTCCCCCAAGTGTTTGAGCGGTGAAGTATGAAGCCTCGAACACTTGTTTATTTCTTTTACTTTGGCCCTTTTCCTGAAACAGAAAGATATACGGGACTCGACGGTGTGATTATAGATGAAGACTGTCTAACTCGTATGTATTTCCATCAGATTAATTGTAACCCTGGGCTAGGAATTTAAGCATACTCCATTTTGCCTTGCAGGTTGTGACTCATCATTTGGCACGAGTTAGGATATTTAGCCTAGCATCTAAAATCGTTAGTAAAATATTAATAAACCAAGAGAAGAATTTTTACATGATGATACCTGACCGTAGGTACGTTCTTAAAAGTAATATCTTTTTAAGTGGACAACATTCCAATGTGAGGGTAAAACTTTACCATCCATTGTTTCCAACTGGTATGCTCATTTTCCCGCAATGCCACGGACTTTGTATGGTCCTTCCCATGTTGGACTTAGCTTTCCTGAGTTAACAGCTTTTGTAGATTGGAACACCTTTTTAAGCACGAAGTCCCCAATTTTGAAAAATCTGAGGCGTGCTTTCCTGTTGTAATATCGTTCTATTACTTGCTTTTGTGCTGCCATCCTTATCAAAGCAGCTTCCCTTCTTCCTTCAAGTAAATCTAGGCTAACCCGCATCTCTTCATTATTGGATTCCTCCGTTGACTGATCGTATCGTGTGCTTGGCTCACCTATTTCAACTGGTATTAAGGCTTCCGTACCATAAACCATCGAAAATGGTGTTTCTCCAGTGCCCGTTTTGGTCGTTGTACGATAAGCCCATAGTACTCCGGGTAACACCTCAGGCCAATTACCTTTTGAATCTTGTAACCTCCTTTTCAAGTTATTGATAATAACTTTGTTAGTTGATTCCGCTTGTCCATTCCCCACTGGATGATATGGCGTAGAAGTTATTCTTTTGATCTGCCAACTTCGAAGAAATTCTGTAACTTGTGCTCCAATGAACTGTGGTCCATTGTCACATACGATCTCCTTTGGTACTCCAAAGCGGCATATTATATTTCGCCATATGAAGTCTTTAACTTCTTTTTCTCGTACCTGTTTAAATGCCCCTGCTTCTACCCATTTAGTGAAATAATCTGTAAGTACAAGTAGAAATTTTACCTGACCTTTTGCTTGTTGAAGTGGACC
Organism: Nicotiana tabacum; assembly: GCF_000715075.1. Taxonomy (NCBI): domain Eukaryota; kingdom Viridiplantae; phylum Streptophyta; class Magnoliopsida; order Solanales; family Solanaceae; genus Nicotiana; species Nicotiana tabacum. The sequence continues at coordinate 17,376,630 of NC_134090.1, read as the reverse complement.
TACGATATCCATTCCCCATTTCATAAAGGGCCAAGGAGCTAAAACAGGATGTAGTAACTCAGCTGGTCTGTGCATATTATTGCCGTACCTTTGACATTTATCATATTTGGACACGAAACTGGTTGCCTCTTCTTCCATCTTAGGCCAATAATATCCTGTGCAAATTAACGTTCTTACCAGTGACCGTCCTCCTGCGTGATTCCCACAATGTCCTTTATGTACTTCTCTCATGACATATTCGGTTTGAGAAGGGCCGAGACACCTTGCTAGTGGTCCGCCGAACATCTTTTGATAAAGATTATCTTGATATAAACAATATCGTGCAGCTTTTTTGCGAAGCGCGTAAGCCTTTCCTTTGTCATTAGGCACGGTTCCGTGCTGTAAAAAGGCAACAATTTCATTTCTCCAATCCCATGTTAGATGATTAAAATTTACCTCGTTTTTGTCAGGTTCAAGAACGGAATGAAATAGATGTATGACTGAAGCATCTGTATTGTTTGCCACATCTGCTGCGGATGCAAGGTTTGCTAAAGCATCTGCCTCTACATTCTCATCTCTTGGGACTTGCACTACTTTCCAAGTTTGGAATTGCTTTATTAACTCCCGTACCTTTGCGAGGTATTCTTGCATTCGTGACTCTCTGGCTGTGTAAGTCCCCAGCATCTGATTAACCACGAGTTGTGAATCACTCTTGATTATAATCTGTGTTATGCCGAGTTCTCGTGCCAATTCTAAACCTGCAATTACAGCTTCATATTCTGCTTCATTGTTAGTTATAGAATGATATTTTATAGCCTGTCTAATGGTCTCACCCGCAGGTGGTACGAGGACTATTCCTAAGCCTGCCCCTTTTACATTAGATGAACCATCAGTGTATAAAACCCAAGTCCCCGGGTTCGCACCATTAAAAACTAATAATTCTTTTTCTGCTTCTAAATGCATCCCCTGGCTAAAATCAGCCACGAAATCAGCTAGTACTTGAGACTTTATAGCGGTCTGGGTTGATAAATAACTTCATATTCACTTAGTTCTATAGCCCATTTTGCTAATCTTCCTGAAAGTTCATGTTTATGCAAAATATTTCGAAGCGGAAAAGCAGTAACTACAACAATGGGATGACATTGGAAATAAGGTCTTAACTTTCTAGATGCCATGACCAAAGCTAATGCTAATTTTTCTAGCTGTGGGTATCGTGTCTCAGCTTCCAATAAGGACTTACTTACGTAATAAATAGGAGATTGTTTACCTTGGTCCTCGCGGACTAAAACAGCACTTACCGCGACTTCAGATACGGCCAGATAAATGAGAAGTTTTTCCCCTACCTTCGGTTTTGCCAACAACGGTGGTTTTGACAAATAAGTTTTCAAATTTCTAAGGGCTTGCTGACAATCTTCATTCCATTCAAAATGATCTTGCTTTTTAAGTGCAGAGAAAAACTTAAAACACCTTTCTGAGGATTTGGAAATAAATCTCCCCAAAGCTGCAATTCTTCCCGTTAATCGTTGTACTTCCTTTTTATTAGTAAGGATATCCGGGATTTCTTCTATTGCTTTGATCTGAGAAGGATTCACTTCAATACCACGGTTAGAAACAAGAAAACCCAAAAACTTACCTGATGCAACTCCAAATGCACATTTTTCTGGGTTGAGTTTCATATTAAATTTTTGCAAAATTTCAAAAGTAATAGATAGATGAGGAATATGATCATGAGATTGCTGGGTTTTGACGAGCATATCGTCTATATATACCTCCATTGTTTTCCCTAAATGTTCTTGGAACATTTTGGTGACCAACCTTTGATAGGTTGCCCCAGCATTTTTGAGACCAAAGGGCATTACTTTATAACAATAAGTCCCCCTGTTTGTGATGAAAGAAGTTTTTTCTTCATCACCAGGATCCATTTTGATTTGATTATATCCTGAGTATGCATCTAAAAAACTTAAAAGTTCATGACCTGCGGTCGCATCAATTAGTTGATCTATATGTGGTAAAGGAAAGGAATCTTTTAGACAGGCTTTATTTAAATCAGTATAATCTACACAAACACGCCACTTACCATTTTTCTTGGGTACAACCACCGTATTAGCTAACCAAGTTGGATATTTTACCTCACGGATTGATCCGATTTTTAATAATTTTTGGACTTCATCCTGAATCATCTGGTTCTTGAAAGCACCTTGTTTCCGTTTCTTTTGCTTTATTGGTGTGAAAGAAGGGTCCTCGTTGAGTTTGTGAGTCATCACATTTGGTGGTATCCCTGTCATATCAGCATGGGACCAAGCAAAGCAATCTAAGTTAGCTTTTAAAAATTCGATTATCATACCTCGCATGTTCGTGTTTAAATTAGCCCCGATATAAACCTTCCGTTCAGGCTGTTGATCAAATAACATCACTGCATCAAGCTCTTCAATCGTCGTTTTGATGCTTTCATTCTCTTCAGGTTCTTGAATTGTGTCAGGCCTTGAGTCCAAATCTGTTTTCTCTTGTTCAGTTGAAGTTTGATCTTTTTTACTTTCAACTGTTTCCTGTAATTGCTATTTTGCTTTATTTGCGGCGCTCGTACTTGTTACAGCGTTGACATTTCTGGCCATTTGCTGATCCCCACGAATTTGAAAAATTCCCCATGGTGATGGGAATTTGATAACCTGATGCAGGGTTGATGGGACAGTATCCATATCGTGTATCCATGGCCTTCCCATGATCATATTGTAGGCCATTTCCATATCAACTACCTGAAATTTAGTTTCCTTCACACCACCCATAGCAAAAGTTGTTAGTATTACCTCACCTTTTGTTACTACACTTGAATTGTCGAAGCCTGACAAGGTGTGCACCTTGGGTAACATTTTTTCTTCAGCTTGCATTTCCCGCAGTACCCTTAGTAATATAATATTTACAGAACTTCCTGGATCAATCAAAACTCGCTTTACATTAGTATCATATACAAGTAATGATATTACCAGTGCATCATTATGTGGAGTTGTCACTCCTTCGTTATCTGCGTCATCGAACGAAATGCTTTCATTGTCAAGGACCTGCCGCACCCGTTTCCCGTGTATAATCGTTACCTTAGAAACCTTGTTGGAAGATGTGTAAGTTATGCCATGAATATCTTCTCCCCCGCTTATGACATTCACTGTCCTCTTGGGTGAAGGAGGTTGTGGTGGTTCTTGTCTGTTTTTCATATAAACTTGTTTTCCTTTCTCACTAAATAACTCAGTGAGGTATCCTTGCTTCAATAAATGATCTACTTCACTTTGCAGGAATCTGCATTCTGAAGTTTTGTGCCCGTGATCGTTGTGAAATTCGCACCAATGATCCGGATTGCGTCTACTTGGATTTGACCGCATTTCTTTCGGCCACCGTACCTTATCTCCCATGCTTCTTAAAACAGCTACGAGCTCGGAGGTAGAGACGTTAAAATTATATCCATCGAATCGTGCCTTTAAACTCCTGTCATCATCACGTGATTCTTGTCTATTCCGATCATTCCTGAACTTTGAAGAAGAGCCAGAATCCCGGTTCCTTGACTTTTGATCGTATTGCTGGTTATCTTGCTTCGATCGTGGGTCCTTTCCTGCGGGTCCCATATATGGATCGTACCTGTTTTTACCTGATCTTTTTTCGGAATCTGACCTTCGGGTACTGCCCCTTTCTTCATGATGGAGCTTAGGTACGGTATCTTCTTCGATTCGCAGCTTCGTGCTATACCTGTTGTAAACATCATTCCATGTGGTTGCAGGAAATTCTCGAAAACTTTCTTTGAGTCGTCTCGTGGCTTCAGAACTTTTGTCATTTAAATTACTTGCAAAAGCTATAGCAGCCCAATTGTCTGGCACACGAGGTAGAGTCATTCTTTCACGTTGGAATCTATCAACGAAGTTTCTAAGCAACTCCAAATCCCCTTGTTTGATTTTGAAAATATCTTCCATCCTTTTCTCAACTTTTTGTGCTCCCGAATGTGCTTTAATAAAAGAATCTGCAAGCTCAGCAAAAGAATTAATAGAATTTTCAGGTAAAAGAGAATATCAGGTTAATGCACCCTTGGTGAGTGTTTCTCCAAATTTCTTGACCAATACTGATTCAATTTCTTGTTTGGTCAAGTCATTGCCTTTCACGCCGGTTGTAAATGCAGTCACGTGGTCACGTGGGTCTGTAGTACCATCATATTTCGGGATGTCAGGCATTTTGAATTTTTTCGGAATTGGAAGGGGAGCAGCACTAGGCTTCCATGGTTGTTGTGAGTATTTGTCCATGTCTACTCCTTTTATTACAGGTGGAACTCCAGGGATTTGTTCTATTCGCTCATTTTGTTCCTTCAGCTGTTTCTGCAAGGTTAGTACTAAATTTTGCAAATATGAATTATTTAAATTACCTGGTCCCCCTTCTTGTGGTTCACTGGGGGTTGCTCCATTTCCAGAATTATCAAGACCAGAACGGGGGTTCTCCAATGTATTATTATTAGGAGTCGGTGTAGGTGGCGCAGCAGGCAATCGACTAACAAGTGCCTGAAGAGCTTTGCCGACTTGTGCATCGATTAGCTTTTGCAAAGCTTCAGTTGTAACTCCTTCAAAATGTTCAGATTGCTCTTGTTGATCAGCACGGGATTCAGTAACAGGAGTGCCTTCACGAGATTGACGTGGTGAATTTAAAGGAGAGGGAACCACGGTATCTTGATTTTGATGTATTTGATTCTCATGGTTTCCCAATGTGTTGTTACTGTTGTTGTCGGCGTTATTGTTTGACATGGTGACGATAATAGATAAGATATAGCTTAAAAAGGAAAGATTATCAGATTCCCGGTAACGGAACCAATTTGTTTAACCAAAAATCTGAGTTTTTGGTCAAAGCTAAAAGGAAATTCGGGTTACTGATAATCAGGAGACAAAAATAAAATACTTTTGAGAACGATGGTAAAGAAGCAAATAGATGTGTATTTCAATAAATTCTCAATAGTATTCTGTGTCCTTACAAATGATGATACTTCTTCCTTTTATAGATCATTCTAGGTAAAGGAATAAAGCATCAGCTTTAATGATATAATCATGAGCAATAAATGACGTTAAATAAGCCGTTATACAATCATTCCTATTAAATACCAACTTTATAACGTATCAGACATTTAATAATGAATTTGGACTCCTTTCAGTCATCTGATCCTTGCTTTCAATGTCTTCTAATCCGTTGGCTGTAAATAATTTAAATTGGTACGAGACTCGTATCTATACATCGTCTCGTGCCTATTTAAATTCTTTTTCCCGTGGCTGTTTTCACCGTGCCTCTTAGTCAATTGGTGTTCTTTGACCATTCAACTAATCCACGTGTCATGCCACATTATTTTTAATATAAATTCAGTTTTTTCCCAATACACTGACTTCATGAATCTAAGGATCCAAGTTGAATCAGCATTCCTGAACAGTCCTCCAATACCTGGAGATGTAGCAGTACTATGAAAGGAGCCATCAGTATTTAGCTTATACCAACCTATTGGGGGTGCATGCCAAGAAATTCTAACCGGAAGAGTTCTAGTGATGTTTGAAGTTTTTTCTGTAAGGAACCTATAGAGTGTTGAAGCCTACAAGATCTACATCTTTAAGGTGCTCAAGCAAGTTCATCCAGATATCGGGATCTCAAGCAAGGCTATGGGAATTATATTATGAACAGTTTTATCAATGATATTTTTGAGAAATTGGCTTAGACTTGCGAGGTATAATAAGAAACCGACTATTACTTCCAGGGAAATTCAGACCGCGGTCAGATTGGTGCTACCCGGTGAATTGGCTAAGCATGCTGTTTCTGAAGGAACCAAGGCTGTGACTAAGTTTACCACTTCTTAAGTTTTTAGGTCATGTGGGAAATTTGGGAATTTAGGGTTATTAGGCTTATCTGGGAAATTTGGGAAACTAGTTTTCCTTCTTTCTTTGATTTCTGATTTTCTATATTGTAACTAAATTGCTGAACGAACAAATCATTTACCATTGTTCATTATCCGAAAAATACATATATTGCATGCAAGTTTTAGAAAACCTCCACCAACGGAAACTTAAACAATATGACATTTCATTTATTTTAATTTTTTAAGAATAAAAAGTAGTGTATTTAATTCCTGAATTATTATTTATTCAGTTCTAGTTCATGTTTTATTTGCCCTACAAAAATGGGCGATTAAAGAAAAAATTGCTGAAGTATGTCTCATTATTGATGCCTAAGTTATTTTACTATTGTGCCCAAACAAGTTCAATCATCAATTCATTCTGTAGAATACTTATCAAGCACACATGAAAATCAAAATACTCATTACAAGCATTGGAATATAATAAAAAGTAAGGTAATAAAAATTATAAGTGAACCCTATCGATTATTCTAAAAATTAAAAAATGAAATTTATGTATTTACTAGTACGTAACACGGGCTAAAGAAAACATGCTTAACCTATTCACCGATCTAGAAGAAACCTGGGTACATAGTGGAGGGGAAATATCAAAATCCCAATATTAGTTAAAATGCGTTATTTTAATTTCCTTTTTACACTAATGGTGTGTTTGGTACGAAGGAAAATATTTAGAAAATGAGTGATTTTATCACTTATTTTTCCTTATTTGGTAGGTGAGTAAAATATAAGTTATAGAACCACTCATTTTCCATAAAAATATTTTCTAGAAAAATATTTTCCTTCCTACCAAACACACTCTAAGTGGCTAACTAAAATCTAACGAGAATTCAGATAAAAATCTTCTTTTAGTTTCCTGCCTTTTTTCTTTTTACTATCTTAAATGGCTATATAGAATCCCACATTAATTAGGGTTAAACTCTTCGGTTAGTTCGGATTTGGATAAGGGTGTATTTGGAAGAGAATGCTTTCAGGCAGCCTAGAACAGGCCATGGGTGTGACCAGACAAGAGAGAAACACTACTTGTTGATATGACGGGTGATTATGAGTTTCTATAACCTTTTTTTTACCATTAGCATGAAAAAATTTATTTTGTGCCTCACACAACTGACGCTAGTCGTGTGAGGCTTCCTTTTTATCTCACAACTTTGTGGTCCCAGAATTTTGTGAGCCCAAATGTGTAAGATATGGGTCCACAAATGTGTGAGATAAAAAGAGATCCCACACAACTAATGTCAGTTATGTAAGGCACATCATAAAATCACTCTTAATGGTAAATAATATATTTGGGCAAAGGAACGCTTCTGTTGCTTACATGTAATCTCCAAAGAGGAGATGCTTAGTTGAAACTTGCCGATTTATAAAATTGTGCAGTACCATGATCGATGATACGAAGATCTGCACCGATGAAAGAAATGTTATTTTAGATTATTCAAGTAACCAACTGAATGATTAAGGGAATCCTCAAGTCCATAAGTGTTTGGCATAATTTAGATGTTACAATATGAGGGAAAATAAAAGATGCCATACTAATACTTCAACCCTTGCCTAAGTTTTAATAAAGTTATCCCGATAAATCTTGAAGTAGGGGGCATTTGTTGGCATGCAAAATTTATTGAATTTAAATGAAATAAAATATTTTGGACTATATTTTAAATTCAAGATATATTGGTCCAAATAACTATTATGGGCTAATATAATTGAACTAATTATATAAGTCCAATATATATGGATTAATATCTTTTACTGTTTATAGCAAAATATCTATTTTTGGTACCTCCTACCCGTAAGCCACTAAATATGCTATTCAGTTACACTATTTTCTTTCTCTCTCTAATTTGATACATATTATTCTCTCTTCCAAATAATACCGGATTCATTGACCGACCACCACTTCTCTTGGCTGGGATTTGGGAACCTCCTCCTCTCCGGCGAAATCCAGTTGTTCGGCTCTCTTTCTGTCTCATTTCATCTCCTAGATTTTCCGTCAGATTTGAACTTGGTTATCTCAATTCTCAAATTCAAAAATGGGGGAAAACAATTTCTTAACCCCAAAGGCTCAATTGTAAGTACTAAACAGTGAATTTGACCCTGGACAGTGAAGTAGCTGCTGAGGACGGAGATGAACGTCGATGTTAGAAGGGAAACGAGTCATGGCTTCCTGTTGTTGTTGCTGCTTCTGACGTTATTGTTGCATCTGCTGCAATAGGAGTAGCTGGAAATTAGGGTTTGTTCTTTGTTTTGAACAAAGACAATAGATTTTGGGGCTGAGCAATTTGATTTTCTGTTAATATATTTCAATGTATTTTCAACGTATCGCGCTGTATTTTTTATGTATTTCATTGTATTCATTGTCTTTTTTTCATTGTAATTCAATGTATCTCGTTGTATTCCATGTATTTCATTGTATTCACTGTCTTTTTTCTCATTGTATTTCAATGTATCCCGCTGTATTCAATGTATTTCATTGTATTCACTGTCTCGCTATAGGCCATGAATGTATTCATATGTATTTTTTTAATTAATATAATTTATGTATTCAGGATGTATTATATAATTTCTCTAAAGATTGCTATGTTTTTCGGGTATTTTTCGATTGAGAATCTTTTTTATAACTAAAAATACAAAATTTGTGTGTTATAATTGAGTTTGTTGAGTTATATTAGGCGTCTATTATGTTAATTGATTCACTTTCCGTTTTAAAAAAGTGTAATCCCCTATTTCACGTCGTGAATACAGTCGAATACAATAATCTATCTAGTTGTAATCCCCTATTTCACGTCGTGAATACAGTCGAATACAATAATCTATCTAGTTGTAATCCCATGTTTCACTCTATGAATACAGTCGAATACACTCGAATACAACAACTGATTAGCTGGACTTCCCTGATTCACGCTTATTTTTGCTATTGTATTCATGAATACAATAGCTTAAATACATCAAATACATCTTATAACTACAGAAAAGGTATCTATATTCCGTAATATAGAAAATGATATCTATAGATAGCTAATTACTACTAAAAGATAGTGCTTTATGAAAATTTCTCTTAAATAAGTAAGTCTTAATCCATTGGGCTACAAACGATGAGCCCACTTCATTAGGCCCAAGATATCATCTTTCTAGAGGCCCAGTTTGGTGTCACGCGTGAAATGACGTGGCACGCCAAGTCAAATAAAAGATCCAATAAGATCATGCCACGTGTCAAAATGACAAGGCATGCCAGGTCAAATTAAAGGGCCAATGAAATCGCGCCACGCGTGCAAGTGACATGTTCTGGCAATCAAATGTGGTCATGTCACACTTCAATTTGATTGGTCGGAAAGAGTTTGTTTTTATCATAACTCTTCCCTTCTACAATTATAAATAGGGGTCTTCATAACCTAGAAAAGATGCCACAAGTTATAACAAGAAGCAAGAGAGAGCTCGTGGATCAAACGCCGCAAATTTCTCTCCAAGTTTCAAGCTTCAAGCAATCAAGTTCAAGTTCAAGAAATCAAGTTCAAGCTCAAGAACGAAGAACAAATCAAGGTCTAGTTCAAGCAACCAAGCTCAAGCTCAAGAACAAGATCATCATTCGTGGCAACAAACATAGATTCAAGATCAAGCTCAAATGCCCTTGAATTTATTTAATATTGAAAAGAAGAATCAGAGGATTCATAGAGATTGTAACACTCAAATATTCGAAATGAAATACTACGATTGTTGCGATATTCATTGGCTTGATTTTATTTTCTTGACGCAATTTATTGTCTACAACACGATTATCTGATTTTTTTATTTTTAAATTATATGCAGGACAATTTTGAAAAAAAAAAGGATATGGAGGCTGAAATGGTAGATTCTTTCACAAATCCCACAAGGAACTATCAAGACAGCTTTGAGTACAATTGGCAAAGCCTTCAAAGCAATCTACAAGTATTAAATGGCATAGCATCAAAATATGAAGAACAGGTGAAGGAAGCAGAAAAAAAGAAAAGAAAAAGAGATGTTGAAAGCTGCTATGAAGAAGTTGGGAAATTAAAAATGAATTTCTGAAATTGCAGAAGATTTATTTATTAGCAGAAACACCACAAAAGTGTATATCAGAAATTGGAGATTATTTGCGTGTGATTAATGAAGGAGTAAGAGGACTTATTGAGCAAAGTCAAAATTTTAGCCAGCTTTTTGTTGATGTTCAGAAAACAGTTTTGGATAATGATCAGTCATTAACAGTGAACTCAAATAACTTGGTTGATCAAGAATTGCAAAGATATTGGGCTTGCTTATCGGTTGATTGCTAAGGGAAGTCATTTTATTTTCTTTCTTATGGTTTCTATACTACTAAAATTGCCTTGAATCTTGGTTGTTGGATCAAGTTGAAAACTTCTTCTTAGTCTTGGTTTTAAGATTTTTTGATAGTACAATTAGATGCATGTAGTCTTGAGCCGAGGGTCTATCGGAAACAATCTCTCTATTCTTTCGGAGTAGGGTAAGATCTGCGTACACACTATTCTCCTCAGACCCCACTAATGAAATTTTACGGGATTGTTGTTGTTGTACAATTAGATGCATGTACTTTTCTTGAACTGAGGATCTATCGGAAATAACCTCTATATTCTTTCGGAGTAGGGATAAGATCTGCGTACACACTATTCTCCTCAGACCCCACTTATGGGATTTTACGGGATTGTTGTTGTTGTTGCTGTACAATTAGATGCATGTACTTTTCTTGAACTGAGGATCTATCGGAAACAACCTCTCTATTCTTTCGGAGTAGGGGTAAGGTCTGCGTACACACTACCCTCCTCAGACCCCACTTATGGAATTTTACGGGGTTATTATTGTTATTGTTGTTGTTGTTGTACAATTAGATGCATGTATGCCATGGCGGATTTAGATTGTATCCGGGTTACGTGAACCTAGTAACTACCTTCTACCCAAATCATATTTATATAATAAGAAACTTATAAAATATTTATCAATATTTGAATGGAAGTCTGATATCCTCGTAGGAACCTATAAATTTTAAATCTTAAATATACCTCTAGATGTACTTTCAACTTATGCATGTACTTGAACTTTCTCGAAGTATTGTTGTCATATGCTCCATGTCCTGTATCTCCATAATATTCTCAAGATATATATGCTGAAATCGATCGGGCAAGATGAATATGAAATTTTCTTGATTAATTACTTTTAGGGAGGTAAAATGTATAACTTGATACATTTTTAAAGAAATTATAATTTTTTAATTGCTTGACAGTTAAGACGTTATAGTTGTATCTCACAGTAACTTTAACACTATTGTATTATTTATACTTGTAAAAACATACAAGATATTTTATTTTTTATGAGTTTTTTTTTAATTTCTTAAACTCTAATATACTTTTTTTTGGTTTATTATGCGTCATTAATAAATTAAACAATTTAAAGGTATCGGGCTTACGCCTCGTCCCGTAGTAAAATAGCTTGCCTCACACCCTCCTTTAAAAATACTATTTGAACATAGAACACCTACTATAATAAAAATAAAGAAAATCTGCATGCTAATTCTTGCAATTATTTATATCCCTTTAAATTTTAAATTATCTCAAACAAAATAAAATAAAATCAAATGTTTTTGTAGATAATTACAACACTTGGATGTCTCTCCTGCATCTGTTGTTTATTGGATGTGCAGTCGTTACTTATGAATGCAGATATTATTTATGATTAATCTAAAGCATATTTTTCGTTTATATTAGACCTCGTCGACCATATTTGTTCAGTGAGATTCATTGAATACCTGATGCATTCAATTCTCTGTATTGTTGTCTTTTTCTTTGGAGACAAGTATCGCTTGTGACGGTGAGACCAAATTGAATCAACGGTCATTTCTTGCCTTTGTTGAGCCACATTTCAACTTTTGTGATGGCTCATTTTGCATTATTATTTTGTTACCTAATATTGTGGTCCAATGTTAGATAAATTTCTTTTTTTTTTGCACATAAAGATTCACGATACTCACGGGGTTATCAATTATATATGTTTCGTATTTATGGGTAGACATTTCGTATAAATCTAGAAATAAGAAACCTAAGAGGAAGAAATGAAATAGAAGTCATTGTTATTTTTTGCTAAATATAGAGAGATGAATTAAAGAAATTCACAAAGACAATCAAAGAAAAACTAGCGAGTAAGACATAGAGAAATAATGGAAACCTTTCTTTTTGTAGTTGAAGAAAATGTAGAGATAAAAATTACAAACTAGAAGGTATAGATATTGACGTAAATTGCATTAATTCGCAAAGTTTTAACTAAAATATGTATTTTGATTTAATTTTAAAGAAATAAGGTGGAAAAAATAACTGATTTTTTTTTAATAATAACAATTTCTCAAATACCTGGAATTGATATATTTGTGGAGGTTATCAAAACCTTCACAAAAAAACCGCCATAATAAGAAATTTTTTGAGGAGGTCGGAACAAACGCCACGAATTGAATGTATAGAGGGAGTCTTTTACGACCCCCACACTTAAACCGCCACAATAAGAATTATTTTGTGGGGGTTGGCTCAAACGCCACAAAACAAACGTATAGTGGGAGTTTTTTATGACCACCATAAATAAACCGCACAATTTACCAAATTTTTTGTAGTGTCACACATCCGGTGAATTGCATTTAATTTGCACCATGGCAAAACCACCCCATTGTCAAGAGTAATTTTTTCTTTCGTTTTGTTTATCTATCGAGTATTCAAATCTCACTTATTCGACTAAATAACTAATTCGATAAATTTGCGTTGTCATAAAGTTCACTAAGGGGGTAAATCCCTCTAATGCGCGACATGAAAATCTCTATGACCAGTGGAGGATCTAGAGACTAACATGCGACTTCCCGGGAATCCAGTAACAGCTTCAGCCCGAAATTTGATCATTGATAGAAGAAAGCTACAAAACTTAATTAGTAACCACTTTCTTGCGGACCTCATGTAAAAGAAAAGAAAAAAGCAGCGAAAAAAAACAAGATACTTAGTTTTTGTTCTAACTCGCTTGCTGCACTATGGCTTTTAGACGTCCTACAGGTCCGTTCATTCCCTCCAGCTTATATGGAATTAAAAGAGTGCTTAAGACGGACTAGTCGTTTATTTTCAAAAGGAAAATCAGTGATGACATTCACAGGATAACATAAATACAAAAATAGCTATTGTATGCCAACACATAGCACATAATGTAGCACTAGTGTTGATTCAATTATGCATGTCAACGCTTTCTTTCTTTTATATATATATATATATAAGAAAGAAACGTTGACATGCATAATTGAATCAACAAAAGTGTTGATTCTTATATATATATATATAAAAGATTCACCCATACATGCGCTACAAGGAAAAACAAAGTGCCAAAAACCAATCTTCATGAGACCAAGTATGATTAAAAAAATACTAAAGCAATGACGGGGAAAAGGCTCAGATTTTTTCATACACTGAAAAATAGTTTCCAAGAGAATCTATTGTTATATGAAAAAAATTCTCAACAATGCAAGTGGCCATTCATGACACTTGTAGATTATTTCTTACAAAGATCTTAATTAAGGAGGTCTTAGTTAGGAAGTGTACTGCACAACCGCAGAAGCAGCTCCCTAACAACTTAATTATACAATAGATTAAAATAAAACAAATATGTAACTACTTTCTCAACATACGAGAATGAACCTTAAGATGAGCAACAAATGGCAGCTCAAATTTTGATGCAGTCCACAAGCAGGGCAATAATGTGAGGTTTCAAGACTTTCTTCCGATGAGTATATCCATCTAGATTGTGTATATCACTACTAGAAATCTGATAAAAAGTGATCACAAAAAGCGACCAAAGTTGGTCGCTTATAGGTCAAAAAACGTCCAAACATGCCTGGTCGCTATATTGCTGGTCCCTTTATTTTAGGGACCAAAGTTGGTTGCTAATTAGCGACCAACTTTGGTCTCTAAGGTAAAAGGACCAAATATTTCCAGGTAAAGACTATAGCGACCAACTTTGGTCGCTTTAATATTTTAATAATATAATTTTGGCGACCAAAGTTGATCTCTACATGTAAATTACGTTTTTTTTTATTTATTATTAATCAAAATATAGCGACCAACTTTGGTCTCTAATTGATTTTTTTTTTAAATCTGGAAAATAGAGACCAAAGTTAGTCACTTTTTTATTAATTTTTTTAATTTTTTTTTTAAAAAAAGCGACCAAAGTTGGTCGTTAATTTCAAGAATTTTTTTTTAAATATAAGCGACCAAAGTTAGTCGCTATATTTCCAGAAATTATTTTTTTTAATGGAATAACGACCAAAGTTGGTCGCTTTTGAGAAATCTGGTTAATTAGCGACCAACTTTGGTCTCTATTTCCCAGAAAATATTTTTTTTTAATAGAAAAGCGACCAAAGTTGATCTCTTTTCTGGGTATCATTTTGGCAGAAACTGCCTCTTTTGACAGCTACACCACCTGCTAGCATACCAAATCCCTATTACAAGCAACAACAACAACAATACCAACAATAACACAACAACAACAACAACAACAACAACAACACAAAAACAACATTAAAACCAACAAAGTATAAAGTTCAATAGAACCACCACATTAAGCTAACTAAACTAAGTTAACTCTTATTACAAGTCCATTCGAAAATCGATTGTATTGTCTAGTTCAAAGTGTATAAAAGTCAATGAGTGTTTTGTACATCATTATCATCACCGTTTGATGAACTTTCATCAGCAAGACGGTATCCAGAATGGTCTACTTGTCGAGGATGGGAAGAACGATCATAGGGAGGACAGGAGGAACGAGCACTTGGAGGACGGGAGGAACGAGCACGGGGAAGGCGAGCCTCTGGCGATGAGTCACGAGACCGGGGAATCGGAAAACCTCCAGAAGCTAGGAGAGATTTGAGCTGGTCTTGCATGCCCTGGCACTGAGCGACCACGCCAATGTACTGAGCATCTCTAAGCTTTTCTCTTTCCTTGGCCGCTTCTAGCTCGGATGTGAGCTTTGTCACAGTCTCCCGCATAGCGGAGAGGCTCTTGCCATAAAGTTGCTCGGCTTGCGAGGAAGTCCCTATTCCTTGCATTCCACACTTATAGCGATGGAATTTCTTAATAGGAAGCTTGTATACCTTCCCCCATTTTGGACCGCCAGCAGCCTCCGTCCACATTCTTTCAGCATCCTCGTCTGAAGGTTGGATTGACTCGCCCGACTCATTAGGTGGCTGACTGCGTATGAATTCCTCCACTTCAGCCGTGAAGCGATCCTATAAGAAAAATTACATTGAATTAGTATATCAAAATTTATATAAAAGTAAATCAAAATACTTAATGAAAAGTGTAAACTTACATGTACAGTCGAGGCTCGTCCCTCGACCCACCTTTCTTGATCCGTCTCTTTCTTCTTCTTCACAATATGAGTCTCCTTGAATAGCTCATCTTGGTTCATCAGACGCCCCAACTTCTTTTCCTGAAAACTCATAAATTTTAGTTAATAAATAGAATATATATACTTTGAAAATTAAAATAAATTAAGCAATTACGTACCATTCTTCTTTTTATTGTCCCTAGGCTGATCGCACCTCCAGTGTGCAAGGATCCTCCCTTCTCAGATGCGCGAGCTTTCTTTCCTTTTTCGCTCTTCTCTAAGAACTTTGCAGTAAGCCATTGCCTTTGCTAATCCTCCCATAAATAATGAAGCAACCAGTCAGGCTTCTAGTTCAATTTTCTAGCTTTGGAGAAAGTATGTGACAACTGCTTGCGAGATTTGAGATGAAAATTTGCAGCCACGTCCGTGCTATAGCGGTGTTCCCATACACACTTGCTCTATATTTCAAAAGTTAAATATTATATGGAAATATCATAAATATAAATAATTATACTGTTTAAAAGAACATTTATACCTTAAATTCATTGAAAATTTGCTCCTTCAGCGAGAATAAGAATTCACTCCAAGACGCATAAGGGCCATTATAAAGCTTTCTGGTTTCTTTTGTGATTATCCTCGTAGTAATATTACTCGGGATGAACCTACAATTTAATAAAAAAACACTTTAATATCTTAGTAAAAACTGTACAAAACAATAAACGTAAAAATAACAAATAACTCTTACCCATCACCCTTAGGGACTATGATGATCCTGCCATATTGATCATAATGCGCCTCCTCGTCATCATCAACATCACCGTCCGAAACATGTATATTAGAGGCATGTGTGGAAGGTGTAGGGGGGGTGGGGTCAGAGCTAGTATCTTGCAGTCGAAGGCCTAGAATAGATGGAGTCCCTGATGAAGATGGATGCGATCCCCGTGACTGCGACATAGCAGTATGGACCGCTAGTGGATGTGATATTGATTGCTGTGACCCGAGTGGTTGTGATACTGATGGCTGTGATCTATGTGGCTGTGATATGGATCGATGCGATCCATGTTATACTGATGGGTGTGATCCACGTGGTAGTGAGGCAAGTGGACTCTATGTCGTACGTATAGTCCTATGGCCCTATGACAAAAGACCTGGTGTCTGCTCGAAGGTGTGGGGAGTGTGATGTTGTGGCAACTCAGAATAGCCCTGGGATGGAGGCAAAGACATAGGCATAGGCATAGGTACATCAGAAGAGGGTGGAAAACATTGAGTATTATCTTCTACCCTCCTCTTTGGTTTCCTAGCCTTTTCTCGACCCCGAGAACCACTATGGCCATTGTTAGCTCGACCCTTTCCTGTCATCTACATAATATAATACATATTTAGATTGAAACATATAAAGAAACTAGCTATAAACGAGAGTTATTAAATAAACGAACTTTTTAAAGCTCATCGACGTATTGTTCCTCGTCAGAGAATTCTTCTTCCTCACTAGTTTGAGCTTCATCAGTTGATTCTTCTTCTTCGTTTTCTATAATTCTTACTTTATTTATATCAACTTCTTCCAATATGTGTTCAGGATGTTCCAAATTATTTTCTAAAAGTTGTCCACTATTTGGTGAACACTGGAGATATCATTTTGATATGCAACATCTAACACATTCTCGACTTCCACCCTACCTACAGGCTTAGTTTTGATTACAACCCACCAATCGGACTTATTGCGCCGCAATGGATAAGGAGCATAATACACTTGCCAAACATTATGTGTAACTACGAAAGAATCATAGCGATCATACTCCCTCGTATAGTTAACCTCAATTATGTTGTATTGATTGTGTACTCTTGTACCTCTTGTTGGATTTGGGTCAAATCACTTGCATCTAAAGAGTATCAATTTCTTAAATGGCCAACTTGTATATTCTAGTTCTATTATTTCTTTGAGCACACCATAATAATCAATATCTCCAACTTGGTTGCCATCACCACCTTGAACCCACACCCCACTGTTGCTATTTTTATTTTTAGAGCATTCCTTTGTATGAAACTTATAACCATTCACAACGTACTTAGACATTGTTGTGACCTGAAGCCCAGGTCCCTAAGATATATCTTTCAAAAATTGATTTACACCATTATTTGGATCAGTTACCTACATATTGTTAAAAAAATTCATAAGTTGGCATAACTTCCAAACATTGTTTACCTACATAGTGTTAGAATATTTTAAAGATAAACTTACAAATTGTTTGAACCACGTATCAAATGTCGTATATACAACATTATGGCCAAATTGAGCCACAAAATGTCTGTGACACATCAAATTATTTTTTGTAGTTGTATTGAGATGTAATCACAGTAATTTTATATTTTGATAACTACTAAATCAATACTTACTTGAGAAATGGTACAATTTCGGGACAATTTAGCAACACATGAAGTGTAGCAGACTTGTACTCCATATCACTCAAACTTCTCTTTCTAACATCCTTAGAACATCGGCCTGGTTGATTGAGTATGGACATAGGTGGATATAATGGATCATTCACACATTCGACCGTGTGCCTATTCCTAGCACATGGCACATTACTCTCAAAATTAAGAACAAAAATGAGCAGTTTCCTTTGCAAGATAAGCTTCGCATATAGATCCTTCAATCCTATTCCTCTGCTTAACAAATTGTTTGCATTTGCCAATTGTCCTACATAATTTCAAGTTAGCCAAAAACATTCAAATAAAATAGAAAATCACATCAATCTTATAATATTACCTCTCAAAAGGATATATCTATCTGCATTAAACAGGCCCTCCAAGTCGTGCCTCGTGTACAAGGTGGATTGGAAGGTGTTCCATCACATAAAAAAAACCACATAGAAATATCTTTTCAATCTTACTAGAAGTTACACGAATGTTCTACTCCATCCGGAGCAGGTTTTCTTCCCTTAATGTGGAAGAACACAAGTCTTTGAAAAACAAACTAATCTCTGTTGTGGGTTTCCAGATTCTTTCAGGCAAACCACAAAATGCAATAGGCACTAAGGTCTCCATGAAAACATGATAGTCATGACTTTTCAAATGGCTCAACTTCCCTACCTCTATATCAACTTTTTCCCCAAGATTCGACGCATAACCCTCAAGCATCTTCAATTTTGTTACCCAATCACAAATTTGTCGTCTTTCCTCCAAAGTGAATGTGTAACTTGCTTTGGACTTGAATATCTTCCCATTGTTTGTTGTCTGCAAGTATAATTCACGCTGCCTGCAATATTCTTGTAAGTCCATTCTAGCCTTCGGGTTATCCTTTGTCTTACCTTTAATATCTATCACTGTGTTGAAAAAATTGTCAAAATAATTCTTCTCAATATGCATGACATCAAGGTTGTGACGGAGAAGATTATCCTTCCAATTAGGAAACTCCCAAAATATACTCTGTTTCGTCCAATTATGAGTAACACCGTATCCGGAGAATCTATAAGGTGGAGCTTCAGTAACTTTACTGAAGTTCTGGACCCTCTCCCAAATTACCTCACCTGAAAGTATCGGAGGTGGAGAATCATATTCCATTTTATTGTTTTTGAATGCATTTTTCATCCTTCTAAACTCATGATCAGGAGGCAAGAATTGACGATGACAATCAAACCATGATTGCTTTCGGCTATGTTTCAAAGTAAACGCTTTACTATTTTCCATGCAGTAAGGACAAGCTAGCTTCCCAGCAATCATCCACCAAGACAACATTCCATACGCAGGAAAATCGCTAATTTTCCACATTAAATTAGCACGCAAATTGAAATTCTTCTTGGTTGATATGTCATATGTTTCAACACCATCATACCACAATTGTTTCAGCTCATCAATCAAAGGTTTCAAATATACATCTATCAAACTTTTCAGATTACGTGGACTGGGGATAATACAATTTAAGAATATATATGGACTAGTCATGCACAACTCGGGTGGTAGATTATAATGTGTAAGAAAGACATGCTAACATGAATACGGTGTCACAGATACAGAAAAAGGCGTGAAACCATCCGCATACAAACCTAACCAAATGTTCCTTGGTTTTCTAGCAAAATCTGGATATGTCCTATCAAAGTGCTTCCAAGCTTCTCCATCTGAAGGATGACACATAACACCAGGTGGTCTTCTATTTTCAAAGTGCCATCTCATATGAGGAGCAGAACTCATCGATGCATATAACCTCTTTAACCTAGGTATAAGAGGTAAATACTGCATTGCCTTGATAGCGACCATCTTCCTGCTGGAAAGCCTCTTGAAACGAGGCTTTTCGCAAAATTTACAATTGCTTAAATTTGCATCATCTTTATACTATAACATGCAACCATCTTCACAACAATCAATTCTCATTGACGAAAGTCCTAACTTAGAAACTAATTTCTTTGCCTTATAGAAATCAGTAGATAATTTGATATTAGAGTCAACTAGTTCACTCATAAGGTTAATGGAAGAATCCATGGCTGCTTGAGAAATATTCCAATCAGATTTGATACTTAGTAATCTAACTGCAATAGACAACTCAGAGTGCGGACTTCCATTACGTAGTGGACGACTGGCTGCCTCTAACTGTTCATAAAAATATTTTGCGTCATCATTAAGAGTTTGTTCAACATTTTCATTGGGCTCACCCCCTAAGTGAATCCCAAAAGCATCCGCAACCATATCATGAATTCTAGAATCACGATTTGTATTCTCCACTGACCTACTACTTTCACCCACAACCATATTTTGAAATATCTCATGGCTACCATCGATCTATCCATGATTAGTCCACACAAAGTTATTTGCTATAAACCCCTTCATATAAAGATGATGCTTAACTTCCACTGGTTTTCTAAACTTCATACAGTCGCACCTAACACAATGGCACCTAATTACTCCTTCACTTAGGTATGGTGGACATGACATTGCATGTCTAATAAATTCATCCACCCCTTCTACAAAATTCTCCCGCAATCCCTTCCGATTAGGATAATTCCTATCGTACATCCTAGTACGATGTTCTATCTATACAAATAAAACAAGAACAAATTAATTTAGTTAATTCATATCCTAATTTTTTTTAGTTAACTAAAAGTCCAATTGAACTCAATATAAATTAATACAAGAACTAAAAGTATTGCTAATGTTATCTTATGACTTTTTCTTGGGTAGTCTTTAATATAACCTTTTATTTCTATTTGTATAATATTGGTATAAAGTGAATGCATGGAGTGGTAGGATTCATCCTTGCTAAAGTTTTTTGGCTTAATTTATACAATTTTGATAAATATAGTGTTTATAGTGTACCTAAATAGTGTTTATAGCTCCTTATAGCCAACCATACGGGATTACACAATGGTATGCCAAGAGCAGAGTAAAATCCCAGTGGTATTACACAGTGGAATGCCAACCATACGGGATTACACAGTGAAGGCTTCGAACCAAAAACCCTAATATTTAGGTATTGCTAATGTTATCCCTAAATTAGTAGGTAAAACTAAATATTTTAGCTACTAACAGTTATCATAGATTTAATTTAGCTAAGAACAATTAAGTTTTACAAATCAAACTAGGAGGAATTAAAAATAATTAGTGTATTTCGAAAAAAACAAAGGAAGGAGAGGAAACCTACCTGGGAAGTGGAAGTCGCCGGCGGTGGAGCTGCTGCCATCGGTGGGCGTCGGTGGCACCGCTGTTGCTGGGAGTCGGGGGGGATTTGTGTGTGAGAGAGAAAAGCGAGAGTTTGGGGAAATATTTTGAAGAAAATAAGAGAATGGGAGGGGAAACCCGATTTTGACATTGGAATTAGAAATAGTGACCAACTTTGGTCGCATTTTGGTAGCAAAATAAGTTTCGACTGTTTGACCAAAATAGCGACCAAAGTTGGTCGCTATTATTTGATCGTTTGACCAAAATAGCAACCAAAGTTTGTCTCTATTTCTAAAAAAAATTAAATTATATATATATATATATATATAGTATAATATAGTATAAGTATATTTGTATATAATATACATAATATATATATATATATATATATATATATGTATATGTATATAATATTATGTATATATATATATAGATATAGATATATATATATATCTCGACTTATATCAATTAATATATGTATATATATAAGCTATATTCGATATAATATTAGCTAATGCACTAATACTTAGTGCATAGTATAGTATAGTATATATACTAAGTGTATTATATATCAAGGTATATTCGATATATATAGTATAATGATTTATATCAATTAATATGTTATAATTGATTCATCGACTTATAACCTAGTGATGAATGAATGTAATTCATTAACTCTGTTACAATAAGTCGATGAATCAATTATAACATATTAATTGATATAAGTCAAGACGTTTTGTTTCTAATCAATACTCTCTCTCTATATATAGTATAATATATTATATAGTATATAAGATATATATATATATATATATATATATATATATCATACATATTCTAAGTATGTATATATACAACTTAAGATATATAAGCTATATTCGATATATATATATATATATATATATATATATATATATATATATATATATATATATATATATATACACACACACACACACACACACACAATAGTATATATATACTAAGTGTATTATATATACTAAGTGTATAGTATAGTGTATTATATAATACACTATACTATATATATAGTATAGTGTATTATATATACTAAGTGCATAGTATACAAGGTATATTCGATATATATAGTATAATATAGTATATAGTATATAAGCTACATTGAGACGACCTGGCCGGTCGTCTTAAGAGACGAACGTTTGTTTTAGAGGTGGAGAATGTGATGACCCAAAATGTCATCTTTAATTTAAATAATTATCTCGATATTTTAAGACCTTGAAAAGCGCTATCAATAATTTCTCGACTTGCGTGCGCAGTCTGTATAATTTTTCGGAAGGTTCTTATGTAAAAAATGGATTAAATTGTGAACTAGAGCTTTAAAAACTCAATTGAGTTGACTTCGGTCAACATTCTAAGCAAACGAACCCGGATAAAAGTTTTGACCATTTTAGTAGTTCTGTATTGTGAAATGGGACTTGGTCATATGCCTGAAAGGTATTTGGAAGTCCCTAGATCAAATTATCGCCATTTAACGAAATCTAGAAATCTAAGGCTAAAGATTTCTTAAGTTTGACCGGAGAGTTGACTTTTTGATATCGAGATCGGAATCCAGTTCTTAAAATTTTTATAGCTTCGTTATGCCATTTGTGACTGGTGTGCAAAATTTGAAGTCAATCGGACTTGATTTGATAGTTTTTTGCATCGAATATAGAAGTTGGACGTTCTTAGTTTCATTAGGCTTGAATTGGGGTGTGATTCATGGTTTTAGCATTATTTGATGCGATTTGAGGTTTCGACTAAGTTTGAATCATGTTTTAGGACTTGGGTGTATTTTGTTGAAGTCCCGAGGGCCTCGGGTGGATTTCGGAAGGTTAACGGATATAAAAAAGGTTGCTGAATTTTCTCTTTGGATAGCTGTTGATTTTTTCCACAGCATGGGAACAATATTCGTGAACAGTACCCGCGAACAGTACCCGAACGTTTTCTGGACATAATGTTTTCTCCCATTTTCCATTTTTATCAACTTGGAGCTCAGGGAGAGGCGATTTTCGGTAGATTTTCAGAGAAAAAAATGGGGTAAGTGTTCTTAACTTAATTTTGGTTAGATTACCCGAATCTATTACTAGTTTTGGCATTAAATCTGTGAATTTAGTTGGAAGAGTTTGAAAACCCTCTCAGATAGATTTGAGGATTTGATGGTCGAAATATTATCGAAATTTAGTAATTTTGGTATGGTTAGACTCGGAGTTGGATGAGGTTTCATATTTCGCAACTTTCGTTGAATTCCGAGTTGTGGGCCCCACAGGCGAATTTTTTTAGTGCAATTTCGGATTTTTAATGGAAAATGTAGAATTTCATATGGAATTAATTCCTATATTTTTTATTGACTGAATCAAATTATTTATGACTAGATTTGAGAATTTCGGGCACGAATTCGCGAGGCAAAGGCTTGTTGGAATTTCGAATTGGTTGTAAAGCGAGGTAAGTGTTTGGTCTAACCTTAGCTTGAGGGATTAGGAGTTGTGTCTTATTTGCTACATGTTAATTATGGAGTACGACGTATAGGCATGTTGACGAGTATTACGTTGGTGTCAAGCATGCCAGTGAGTCTCGTATTATAATTATTATGACTCCGTTGTGGTTTATTGCTCTTCATATGTTATTATCACCATTGTTCCCTTGTCGGGATGTTTGTTTGATATTATTGTTCCCTTGCCGGGATGTTTGTTTTGAACGTATTGTTCCCTTGCTGAGATGTTGTTGAAATATCATTGTTCCCTTGTCGGGAAGTTGTTATATTGCTCTTGTTCCCTTGCCGGGATTCCTTGTGATTATTGATGGCTTGTAAATTGGAGCGAGTGGTACGCCTACCACCAGATATAATGAAATGGGAGCGGGTGGTACGCCTACCACAAGATATAATGAAATAGGAGCGGGTGGTACGCCTACCACAAGATATAATGAAATGGGAGCGGGTGGCACACCTACCACAAGATACATGAAATGGGATCGGGTTGCAAGCCTGCAACAAGATGTGAAATGGGATCGGGTTGCAAGCCTGCAACAAGATGTGAAAAGAAAGTGAAATCTTCCTTTGTTTTCCTTATTCTTGTTAGTGGTTGGATTTGATTCCTTTATAATTCTCTTGATATTCTGTTTATACCCTTTTTTTATATGTTCAATACTCCAAATTTCAAAAATTGTTACATTTGTAACTCAATTGATTTCTCAACTAAATTTTCCTTAAACCGTTTGAGGTTGTACTTTACTTAAATAGGAATTTCTACTATGTTTTGATTTATTGATTTCTCGTATTAAAGGTAATGATTCATTCGATATTGTACTTTAATTGAAAAGGGTATCTTATTTATCAAATGATTTCTAAAAATAACTTCATCTTTTCTTGTTGATTTCGAAAGTGGGCTGAGACCTATATTATTTATGATTATGAAATGAGGCGTCACAAGGTGACCTTTACTCGAAAGAATTATATTCGAAAGATGCTTATTTGAAAGATATTTATTTAAAGGAAATATATTCGAAATATATTCATTGAAAAGCATATTATCTTAGAGATTATTACTTGAAGGATTTATAGGCGAAAGATTTATATTTGAAGGACTTGATAAATTGATTGCACTTGTATCTATTATTTGTTGAGAAACATTTATGGTGTTCTTGTTGCCTGCTTTTTATATCACTGGTTGATCATTGTTGCCATCATTGTTATCTGCTTCCTATTATTTTTGTACGCTATATTGCACAAGCTTCCTATTATTTTTGTACGCTATATTGCACAAGACGTGGAATGTATTCCCTTGACTAGGCACTTACCAGCACATGGGGTCGGTTGTGCTGATACTACACTCCGCACTGTGTGCAGATACTGATACCGGAGTGCTTGGACCATAGTGAGGGTGTTGTCTTCAGCCCACACCGGTGACACGAGGTAGTCCTGCAAACGTCCGCGGGCCTTGGCGTCACCTCCTATATTTAACTTTATCTTGTTTCCTTTACTCATTTCAGAAACAATGTTTGTTTTATCTTTCAGACTTTGTATGTAGTATTCTTAGACCGTCTGTGAAGCTATGACACCAAATTCTGGGTAGAGTTGTATTTAGACTTCCGCAGTTTTGTATTAAGATAAATTGTCAGATTTTGTCTTCCGCTTAATTATTTTTTGTCATGACCCGGTATTCCCACCATCGGGAGTCGTTATGGCGCCTACTCGTAGAAGCTAGGCAAGTCATGAACTTAGAAATTTTTAACTCTTCTGTGTTAATCCTTTTTACAACTCATTTTAACAAGTGATAAACATCTAAATGACAGCGGAATATGATATTTAAGCGGAAGTCTTATATAAATATTAAAACCAAAATGTTTCAAAAGTCAACACATGCCTCTATCCATAAACTGGTGTCACAATATCCACGAACTACTAAGAGTACTACATACAACAGTTTGAAGGAAAAATAACACTGTTTTTCTCGGATACATGAGATAACAGAACATAATAAAGGATAGAGGAGAAGGCGGGCCTGCGGACGCCTGCAAGGCTACCTCGGTGTCTCGGTGGATTGAAGGCTGGCTCTCCTACTGCTACTGATCAAGTGCCGCTCTGATATCTACACAGAGTGCATAGTGTAGTATCAGCACAACCAACCCCATGTGCTGGTAAGTGTCTGGCCTAACCCCGACGAGGTAGTGACGAGGCTAGGACCAGACTCCAGATAAACCTGTGCAGTTATATAATATACAACCTAAATATAAACAGGTAATAACAGTTTAAAAGGGAGGGGAAACATGCTTGGGGGAAACATATCAATTCTATCATAAACTTAATAAAGTATGAAAGAACACTCGATGTCTACAATCAATACAATAACAATACCGTTGCGGTGCGCAACCCGATCCCTTATCATTTAACATTGTTGCAGCGTGCAACCCGATCCACATATATAATTATTGCGGCATGCAACCCGATCCAATATAATTTCTGTTGCGGCGTGCAACCCGATCCATATATATAGTTGTTGCGGCGTGTAACCCGATCCAATATAATATCCGTTGTGGCATGCAACCCTATCCAATATAATATCTAATAATGTTGCAGCGTGCAACCTGTTCCAAATATACAGTCAACAATAATCATATTAACTGTCCTAGCAAGGGATCAACAATATACTACACTATCCCGGCAAGGAAACTCAACAGTACAAGTATATATGTCCTGGCAAGGGAGAAACAGCCATAACCAAACTTGTTCCAACACCTAACTATCTCAACTATAACTCAACTAGTTTTAACATCTAACTATCTCAGATATAACTAAAACACCTAACTACCCTGCTATAACCAAACTTGTTACAACACCTAACACGAAGAATCATCAACCTAAGCGTCCGTAATATCGATTAAGAACACAATGTAAGGGAACCTTAACTCAACAATAGCCCGGCAAGGGGCAACATAATGATCTCTTCTCTTTCTCACTTTTACTTTACAATTCACTTCACAACTTGAGCCAATACTCTAGAGTTTCGATTATCACTTATACTTTCACAATTCGTTATACAACTAGAGCCAACGCTCATCAATGTTCATAGGTCACAATTCTTTCCACAACTTTGCACTACAATTAGAAATCTTCTCCAAGGCATGGATAATACAACGAGATCATGAAAATCACAAGATAAGACTCACGGTCATGCTTGACACCAACGCATAGATACTAGTCACCATGCCTATACGTCGTACTCGACAAGAAACAAATAGCAAATAGGACGCAACTCCTAATCCCTCAAGCTAAGGTTAGACCAAACACTTACCTCGATGTCTCGAACACAACTCAATTTTCACCAGAAGTTACTTAATTACATCAATAAACGCTAAATGAATCAATTTGAATGCATGAAAATGAGTTTTCCAAAGTTTTACCCAAAAAGTCAGAAATCGCCCCTGGGCCCACATTGTCAAAACCCGAGGTTCGAATCTAAACCCGATTACCCATTCCCCCATGAACCCAAATATATAATTTGTTTTGAAATCGGACCTCAAATCGAGATCTAAATCCCCAATTTTTGAGAAACCTAGGTTCTACCCAAAACACCCAATTTCCCCCATGAAAATAATTGATTTGCAGTTGAAATCGTGTTAAAAGATGTTAATGATTGAAGAAAACTAATTAAAAATGACTTACAATTGATTGGAGAAGAAAGGTTGTTTGAAAAAAATCGCCTCTTATGTTTTAGGGTTTTTAAAATTGTAAAATAACTGAAAAGTCCATTTAATATACTCCTCTCAGACCCTCTCCGCGGACCGCATAAAAAAGACTGCGACCGTGGAGCTCCACCGCGGACCGCAAGAAATCGAGCACGACCGCGAAGGCTTGGCCTTGCGCACCGCGGACCGCACAAATCCCACTGCGGTTGTGGAGTCCCCACCGTGGCCGCGAAGCTTCCACTGCGGACCGCGAGACCTGGCTTCAGAGACCTGCAACTTCTCTGAATCTGCAACTTTTTTTTCCTAAGTGTAAAAACATCCCGAAACTCACTCGAGCCCTCGGGGCTCCAAACCAAATGTCATACTAACTCAAAAACATCATATGGACCTACTTGTGCGATCACATCATCAAAATAACATGTAAAATCATGAATTAAACCTCAAAACTCAACATTCTCATCAAGCATGACAGTGAGTCTTGTATTATAATTATTATGACTCCGTTGTGGTTTATTGCGCTTCATATGTTATTATCACCATTGTTCCCTTGTCGGGATGTTTGTTTGATATTATTGTTTCCTTGCCGGGATGTTTGTTTTGAACGTATTGTTCCTTTGCCGAGATGTTGTTGAAATATCATTGTTCCCTTGTCGGGAAGTTGTTATATTGCTCTTGTTCCCTTGCCGGGATTCCTTGTGATTATTGTTGGCTTGTAAATGGGAGCGAGTGGTACGCCTACCACCAGATATAATGAAATGGGAGCGGGTGGTACGCCTACCACAAGATATAATGAAATAGGAGCGGGTGGTACGCCTACCACAAGATATAATGAAATGGGAGCGGGTGGTACGCCTACCACGAGATATAATGAAATAGGAGCGGGTGGTACACCTACCACAAGATATAATGAAATGGGAGCGGGTGGTACGCCTACCACGAGATACATGAAATGGGAGAGGGTTGCACGACTGCAACAAGATGTGAAAAGAAAGTGAAATCTTCCTTTGTTTTCCTTATTCTTGTTAGTGGTTGGATTTGATTCCTTTATAATTCTCTTGATATTCTGTTTTTACCTTTTTTTTTATATGTTCAATACTCCAAATTTCAACAATTGTTACATTTTAACTCAATTGATTTCTCAACTAAATTTTCCTTAAACCGTTTGAGGTTATACTTTACTTAAAAAGGAATTTCTACTATGTTTTGATTTATTGATTTCTCGTATTAAAGATAATGATTCATTCGATATTGTACTTTAATTGAAAAGGGTATCTTCTTTATAAAATGATTTCTAAAAAATAACTTCATCTTTTCTTGTTGATTTCTTGATTGGGTTGGAAGCTGTACTCTACTTTATGTTAAGTGAATTAGGCGTCACAAGGTGACCTTTACTCGAAAGAATTATATTTGAAAGATGCTTATTTGAAAGATATTTATTTATAGGAAATATATTCGAAATGTATTCATTGAAAAGCATATTATCTTAGAGATTATTACTTGAAGGATTTATAGGCGAAAGATTTATATTTGAAGGACTTGATAAATTGATTGCACTTGTATCTATTATTTGTTGAGAAACATTTATGGTGTTCTTATTACCTGCTATTTATATCACTGGTTGATCATTGTTGTCATCATTGTTATCTGCTTCCTATTATTTTTGTACGCTATATTGCACAGGTTTATTTGGTAGTCTGGTCCTAGCCTCGGCTAGGCACTTACCAGCACATGGGGTCGGTTGTGCTGATACTACACTCCACACTGTGTGCAGATACTGATACCGGAGTGCTTGGACCGCAGTGAGGGTGTTGTCTTCAGCCCACACCGGCGACACGAGGTAGTCCTGCAAATGTCCGCGGGCCTTTGCGTCACCTTCTATGTTTTCTTTTATCCTGTTTCCTTTACTCATTTCAGAAACAATGTATATTTTATCTTTCAGACTTTGTATGTAGTATTCTTAGATCGTCTGTGAAGCCGTGACACCAAATTCTGGGTAGAGTTGTATTTAGACTTCTGCAGTTTTGTATTAAGATAAATTGTTAGATTTTGTTTTCCGATTAATTATTTTCTCTATTTGCATGATATCTACTCATCACTGATAATAGTTTAAAACTGGAAAAGGTTAAGTAATGAGGATAATTTGGCTTGCCTAGCATTCACTAGTAGGCTCCATCATAGATCTCGAGGGTGTTAAGTCCGGGTCATGACATTGTTTGATATTATTGTTCCCTTGCCGGGATGTTGTTGAAATATCATTATTCCCTTGCCGGAAAGTTGTTATATTGATCTTGTCCCCTTGTCGGGATTCCTTGTGATTATTGTTGGCTTGTTACTGGGAGCGGGTGGTACGCCTACCACAAGATATAATAAAATGGGAGCGGGTGGTACGCCTACCACAAGATATAATGAAATGGGAGCAGGTAGTACGCCTACCATGAGATAAATGAAATGGGAGCGGGTGGAACGCCTGCCACGAGATACATGAAATGGGAGCGGGTGGCACGCCTGCCACGAGATACAGGAAATGGGATCGGGTTGCACGCCTGCACCAAGATGTGAAAAGAAAGTGAAATCTGCCTTTGTTTTCCTTATTCTTGTTAGTGGTTGGATTTTGATTCCTTTATAATTCTCTTGATATTCTGTTTTCACCTTTTTTTTATGTTCAATACTCCAAATTTCAACAATTGTTACATTTTTAACTTAATTGATTTCTCAACTAAATTTTCCTTAAACCGTTTGAGGTTGTACTTTACTTTAAAAGGAATTTCTACTATGTTTTGATTTATTGATTTCTCGTATTAAAGGTAATGATTCATTCGATATTTGTACTTTAATTGAAAAGGGTATCTTATTTATCAAATAATTTCTAAAAATAACTTCATCTTTTCTTGTTGATTTCCTAATTGGGTTGGAAGCTGTACTTTACTTTATGTTAAGTAAATGAGGCGTCACAAGGTGACCTTTACTCGAAAGAATTATATTCGAAAGATGCCTTTTTGAAAGATATTTATTTAAAGGAAATATATTCATTGAAAAGCATATTATCTTAGAGATTATTACTTGAAGGATTTATAGGCGGAAGATTTATATTTGAAGGACTTGATAAATTGATTGCACTTGTATCTATTATTTGTTGAGAAACATTTATGGTGTTCTTGTTACCTGCTATTTATATCACTGGTTGATCATTGTTGCCATCATTGTTATCTGCTTCCTATTATTTTTGTACGCTATATTGCACAAGTTTATTTGGTAGTCTGGTCCTAGCTTCGTCACTACTTCGCCGAGGTTAGACTAGGCACTTACCAGCACATGGGGTCGGTTGTGCTGATACTACACTCCGCACTGTGTGCAGATACTGATACCGGAGTGCTTGGACCGTAGTGAGGGTGCTGTCTTCATCCCACACAGGTGACACGAGGTAGTCCTGCAGACGTTCGCGGGCCTTGGCGTCACCTCCTATCTTTTCCTTTATCTTGTTTCCTTTAGTCATTTCAGAAACAGTGTTTGTTTTATCTTTCAGACTTTGTATGTAGTATTCTTAGACCGTCTGTGAAGCTGTGACACAAAATTCTGGGTAGAGTTGTATTTAGACTTCCGCAGTTTTGTATTAAGGTAAATTGTCAGATTTTGTCTTCCGCTTAATTATTTTTTGTCATGACCCGAAATTCCTACCCTCGGGAGTCGTGATGGCACCTACTCGTAGAAGCTAGGCAAGCCATGAACTTAGAAATTTTTAACTCTTCTGTGTTAATCCTTTTTACAACTCATTTTAACAAGTGATAAACATCTAAATGACAGCAGAATATGATATTTAAGCGGAAGTCTTAAATAAATATTAAAACAAAATGTTTCGAAAGTCAACACATGCCTCTATCCATAAACTGGTGTCACAATATCCACGAACAACTAAGAGTACTACATACAATAGTTTGAAGGAAAAATAACACTGTTTGTCTCGGATACATGAGATAACAGAACATAATAAATGATAGAGGAGAAGGCGGGCCTGCGGACGCCTGCAAGGCTACCTCGGTATCTCGGTGGATTGAAGGCTGGCTCCCCTACTGCTATTGATCAAGTGCCGCTCCGGTATCTGCACAGAATGCAGAGTGTAGTATCAGTACAACCGACCCCATGTGCTGGTAAGTGTCTGGCCTAACCCCGGCGAGGTAGTGACGAGGTTAGGACCAGACTCCAGATAAACCTGTGCAGTTATATAATATACAGCCTAAATATAAACAGTTAATAACAGTTTAAAGGGGAAGGGGAAACATGCTTGGGGGAAACATATCAATTCTATCATAAACTTAATAAAGTATGAAAGAACACTCGATGTCTACAATCAATACAATAACAATACTGTTGCGGAGCGCAACCCGATCCCTTATCATTTAACATTGTTGCAGCGTGCAACCCGATCCACATATATAATTATTGCGGCGTGCAACCCGAGCCAATATAATTTCTGTTGCGGCGTGCAACCCGATCCATATATATAGTTGTTGCGGCGTATAACCCAATTCAATATAATATCCCTTGTGGCGTGCAATCCTATCCAATATAATATCTAATAATGTTGCGGCGCGCAACCTACTCCAAATATATAGTCAACAATAATCATAATTAACTGTCCCAACAAGGGATCAGCAATAGACTATACTATCCCAGCAAGGAAACTCAACAGTACAAGTATATATGTCCTGGCAAGGGAGAAACAACCATAACCAAACTTGTTCCAACACCTAACTATCTCAACTATAACTCAACTAGTTTTAGCATCTAACTATCTCAGATATAACTAAAACACCTAACTACCCAGCTGTAACCAAACTTGTTACAACACCTAACACGAAGAATCATCAACCTAAGCGTCCGTAATATCGATTAAGAACACAATGTAAGGGAACCTTAACTCAACAATAGCCCAGCAAGGGACAACATAATAATCTCTTCTCTTTCTCACTTTTACTTTACAATTCACTTCACAACTCGAGCCAATACTCTAGAGTTTCGATTATCACTTATACTTTCACAATTCGTTATACAACTGGAGCCAACGCACCTCAATGTTCATAGGTCACAATTCTTTCCACAACTTTGCACTACAATTAGAAATCTTCTCCAAGGCATGACACGAGATCATGAAAATCACAAGATAAGACTCACAGTCATGCTTGACACCAACGCATAGATACT
This sequence comes from Nicotiana tabacum, assembly GCF_000715075.1. NCBI lineage: Eukaryota > Viridiplantae > Streptophyta > Magnoliopsida > Solanales > Solanaceae > Nicotiana > Nicotiana tabacum. The sequence continues at coordinate 17,344,325 of NC_134090.1, read as the reverse complement.
AGTCACCATGCCTATACGTCGTACTCGACAAGAAACAAATAGCAAATAGGACGCAACTCCTAATCCCTCAAGCTAAGGTTAGACCAAACACTTACCTCGATGCCTCGAACACAACTCAAGTTTCAATTATAGCTTTACCCCTTGATTACTCCGCCAATTCGTTCGTATCTAGCCACAAGTTACTTAATTACATCAATAAACGCTAAATGAATCAATTTGAATGCATGAAAATGAGTTTTCCAAAGTTTTACCCAAAAAGTCAGAAATCGCCCCCCGGGCCCACATGGTCAAAACCCGAGGTTCGAATCTAAACCCGATTACCCATTCCCCCATGAACCCAAATATATAATTTGTTTTGAAATCGGACCTCAAATCGAGGTCTAAATCCCCAATTTTTGAGAAACCTAGGTTCTACCCAAAACACCCAATTTCCCCCATGAAAATAATTGATTTGCAGTTGAAATCATGTTAAAAGATGTTAATGATTGAAGAAAACTAATTAAAAACGACTTACAATTGATTTGGAGAAGAAAGGTTGTTTGAAAAAAATCGCCTCTTATGTTTTAGGGTTTTAAAAAGTGAAAAATAACTGAAAAGTCCGTTTAATATACTCCTCTCAGACCCTCTCCACGGACCGCATAAAAAAGACTGCGACCGTGGAGCTCCACCGCGGCCCGCAAGAAATCGAGCGCGGTCGTGAAGGCTTGGCCTTGCTCACCGCGGACCGCACAAATCCCACCGCGGTTGCGGAGTCCCCACCGTGGCCGCGAAGCTTCTACCGCGAACCGCGAGACCTGGCTTCAGAGACCTGCAACTTCTCTGAATCTGCAACTTTTCTTTCCTAAGTGTAAAAACACCCCGAAACTCACTCGAGCCCTCGGGGCTCCAAACCAAATGTCATACTAACTCAAAAACATCATATGGACCTACTCGTGCGATCACATCATCAAAATAACATGTAAAATCATGAATTAAACCTCAAAACTCAACATTTTCATCAAGAACTCTCAAAGTTCATAACTCTTCAACCGGAAGTCCAACTCACGTCAAATAAACTCTGTTTTCCACCAAATTTCACAGTTATATTTCAAATACTATAACATGTTTGTACCGGGCTTCGGAACCAAAATATGGCCCTGATAACAATGGTTTCAAACATTAATTCTTTTCTTTATTCCTTAGATAATTCAGTAAAACAATTTGTTTCAAAAATTGATTTCTAAGGCTTGGGACCTCGGAATTCATTTCCGGGCATATGCCCAAGTCCCATATTTTACTGCGGACCTCCCGGGATTGTCGGAACATGGATCCGGGTCCGTTTGTTAAGAATGTTGACTAAAGTCAACCATAATCAAAGTTTTAACTCTAAAATTTCTATTTCTCATATTTTTACATAGAAGGCTTTCCGAATATAGGTCCGGAGCACGCACATAAATCAAGGTGGGGCAAAAAAAGGAGGTTTTTAGGCTTCGGAACACTGAATGCACTTGCAACACAAGTGATGACGTCATCACATTCTCCACCTCTAAAATAACCGTTCGTCCTCGAACGGACAGAAGAATGAAGTACCTAAGTCGAGGAAAAGATGGGGATAACGGCTCCGCATATTGGACTCAGACTCCCAAGTCGATGCCTCGGGAGGCTGACCTCTCCACTGAACACGAATAGAAGGAAAACTCTTCGACCTCAACTGACGAACCTGCCGGTTTAGAATAACTATCGGCTCCTCCTCATAAGACAAGTCCTTGTCCAACTGGACAGTGCTGAAATCTAACACGTGGGATGGATCGCCATCATATTTCCGAAGCATAGACACATGAAACACTAGATGCACGACTGATAAGCTTGGCGGTAATGCAAGTATATAAGCCACCTCTCCCACTTGATCAAGAATCTCAAACGGAATGATGAACCTAGGGCTAAGCTTGCCCTTCTTCCCAAATCTCATCACGCCCTTCATAGGCGACACTCGGAGCAATACCCACTCTCCAACCATAAAAGCCACATCTCGAACCTTGCGGTCTGCATAACTCTTTTGCCCGGACTGAGCTGTACGAAGCCTATCCTGAATAATCCTGACCTTGTCCAAAGCCTCATGAACCAGATCCGTACCCAACAATCGAGCCTCTCCCGGCTCAAATCATCCAACCGGAGATCGACACCACCTACCATATAAAGCCTCATAAGGAGCCATCTGGATACTCGACTAGTAACTGTTGTTGTAGGCAAACTCCGCTAAAGGCAAAAACTGATCCCACAAGCCTCCAAAGTCAATGACACAAGCTCAGAGCATATCCTCCAAAATCTGAATAGTCCGCTCGGACTGCCCATCCGTCTGAGAATGAAATGTTGTACTCAACTCAACCTGGGTGCCATACTCTCGCTGAACTTCTCTCCAGAAACGCGAGTTAAACTACGTACCTCGGTCTGAAATGATAGATACAGGCATACCATGAAGACGAACAATCTCCCGGATATAGATCTCAGCTAACCTCTCGGATGAATAGGAGACCGCCACAAGAATGAAATGCGCTGACTTGGTCAGCCTATCAATAATGACCCATACTGCGTCGAACTTCCTTCGAGTCTGCGGGAGTCCAACAACGAAATCCATAGTGATCCGCTCCCACTTCCACTTGGGAAGCTCAATCCTCTAAAATAAACCACCATGCCTCTGATGCTCGTACTTAACCTGCTGACAATTCAAACACCGAGCTACATATGCAACGATATCCTTCTTCATTCTCCGCCACCAATAATGCTGCTGCAAATCCTGATACATCTTTGCGGCACCCGGATGAATAGAGTACCGGGAGCTATGGGCCTCCACTAAAATCAACTCTCGGAGCCCGTCCATATTTGGCACACAAACTCGACCCTGCAATCTCAAAACTCCATCATCGTCTAAGGTAACCTGCTTGACACCTCCGCGCTGCACCGTGTCTCTAAGGACACACAAATGAGGATCATCATACTGCCGATCAAGGATACATTCCAATAAAGAAGACCGAGCGACCGTGCAAGCCAATACACGACTAGGCTCAGAAATATCCAACCTCACAAACCGATTGGCCATAGCCTGATCATCCAAAGCAAGCAGCCTCTCACCGACCGGAATATAAGCAAGGCTGCCCATACTGGCTGACTTCCTACTCAAGGCATCGGCCACCACATTGGCCTTTCTCGGGTGGTATAAGATAGTGATATCTTAATCCTTTAACAACTCCAACCACCTCCTCTACCTCAAATTCAACTCTTTTTGTTTGAACAAATACTGAAGACTTTTGTGATCCGTGAACACCTCACATGCCACGCCATACAGATAATGCCTCCAAATCTTCAATGCGTGAACTATGGCTGCCAACTCTAATCATGAACTGGATAGTTCTTCTCATGAATCTTCAATTGCCGTGAAGCATAATCATGAACTGGATAGTTCTTCTCATGAATCTTCAACTACCGTGAAACATAGGCAATGACCTTGCCATCCTGCATCAATACTGCACCAAGCCCAATACGAGAAACATCACAATAAACTGTATAAGGCCCTGAACCTGTGGGAAAAACCAACATCGGTGCTGTAGTCAGAGCTGTGTTGAGCTTCTGAAAGCTCGCCTCACACTCGCCCAACCATCTGAACTGGGAACCCTTATGGGTCAACCTGGTAATCATGGTTGTGATAGATGAAAATCCCTCCACGAACCGGCGATAGTAGCCTGCCAATCCCAAGAAACTCTGAATCTCTGTAGCTGATGTTGGTCTAGGCCAGTTCTTGACTGCCTCAATCTTCTTCGGATCAACCTGAATACCCTCTGCAGACACAACATGACCCAGGAATGCAACTGAACTCAACCAGAACTCACACTTCGAGAATTTAGCATATAACTGACTATCCCTCAAGGTCTGAAGAACCACTCTAAGATGTTGCTCATGCTCCTCCCAGCTACGGGAATATATCAAAATATCATCAATAAAGACTATCACGAACAAATCCAAATAAGGCCTGAACACTCAGTTCAACAAATCCATAAAAGCTACGGGAGCATTTGTCAACCCGAATGACATAACCAAGAACTCATAATGCCCGTACCGAGTGCGGAAAGCTGTCTTAGGGACATCAGATGCCCTAATCCTCAACTGATGGTAGCCGGATCTCAAGTCAATCTTCGAAAATACCCTGGCACCCTGAAGCTGATCAAACAAATCATCAATCCTCTGCAATGGATACTTATTCTTGATTGTAACCTTGTTCAACTGCCGGTAATGAATACACATTCTCATTGATCCGTCCTTATTCTTAACAAACAACACCAACATACCCCAAGGCGAAACACTCGGCCTAATGAAACCCTTCTCAAGCAAGTCTTGCAACTATCCCGGCAAGGGATCAACAACAATGATATCTACTCATCACTGATAATGGTTTAAAATTGGAAAAGGTTAAGTAATTAGGATAATTTGGCTTGCCTAACTTTCACCAGTAGGCGTCATCACGGCTCTCGAGGGTGTGAAATCCGGGTCGTGACAATGTTATAATTGATTCATCGACTTATTGTAACAGAGTTAATGAATTACATTGATTCTTCACTAGGTTATAAGTCGATGAATCAATTATAACATACTAATTGATATAAGTCGAGACGTTTTGTTTTTAATATATATACATGCATCGTTGTACTACTTAACTACATATATAGCATGTTAAGAATCCGGCCCTGTGTTTCCGAGCGCTTCATATATATATATATATATATATATATATATATATATATATATATATATAGACACACACGCACGCTTCGTTGTACTACTTAACTGCATATATAGCATGTTAGAGTATATTTTAGTGTATTCATCCCTTGTATTACAAAAGTGTTAACGGCTTACATTTATATTATTTAGATAGTAAATACAAGAGTGATTTTTAATTTTGACCAATGTTGACCTGAAAAGAGACCAACTTTGGTCACTACTTTTCCAGAAATTATATTTAGCGACCAAAGTTGGTCGCTAAATTTAAATCAGATTTATTTATATTTTATATAATATTTAAAACAATAATATAATTGTTAAACATTTAAATTATATTTATTTATATTTTATAATTTTTTTAAATAATAATATAATTATTAAAATTTTATAACTGAGTCCCATATTAGCGACCAAAGTTGGTCTCTATCTGCTTATCCTTTAATGAGCAACCAACTTTGGTCGCTAATTTTAAATTATATTTATTTATATTTTATAATTTTTTTAAAATAATATTATAATTATTAAAATTTTACATGTGGGTCCCACTTTAGCGATCAACGTTGGTCGCTAATCTCAGTATTTCTTTGACCAAGCAAGTCTGACCAGTCCGGTTAATATTTTGACGAAATTATCAACCAAAAAGCGACCAACCTTGGTCGCTAATGTATTTAGAATAATTATTTAATTATTTTCTCCAATTTAGCGACCAACTTTGGTCGCTTTTCTTGATAGACCAATTTTGGTCGCTTTTTTCCGGATTTCTAGTAGTGTATATGTAACCTCAACAATACGAGCAAGATTGAGAATGCGAAGTAAAATCTTCGTAGATACAGGAGTGGGCCCAAGAAATCCTTCATTAAGATACTTCCATGCTGCTTCAGTCATTCCTTGAAATTTAGCCATTGCTTCTTTCGTTGATATGCCATAATCTCTCATGCAACACTCAATTCCTGTTGCAATTTGACCCCTACTTTCTCAACCTGAAAGGTAGATAGATTAGGGGTTAGCTTTGCCTCAATTGTCGTCTCAACATTTTGTTTGTCTAAATCTCATATAAGGATATACTATCGTGAGATACAACTCATACCCCATATGTTACCGTGTCATCAATAACTCGACATATAATCACACTAGCTTCAAGAATTTTAGGGTTCTTTGACAACCACTCAAAATCCTGCTCTGTAGCAGACTTCATACCCAAATATGATGTTATTGCAAGATAGTAATATATAGTAGTTGCTAGTGCATTGCTTAGGTATTCAGAAACAGGTGGCATATATCCTTCAATAAACCATGTTGACTCGACATTATAATTTCTTACTACTTCTTTCATCTGTGAATACAAAACATATATGTTCAAGTGTTAGAAAATTCTGATTGAATTATAACAAGTTTCTAATCACTAAAAGACTTACACAAGGTAAAATAAAGATAGTTAAGTTGCTCAAACATACTCTTTCTATTGCATGACAGACAATATGAGATCTTCCAACACTAGACAATTCCTTTTCATAATCCTTGTAAAGATCTAGAATAGCTTTATAACTGATTTTCATGTAATAAGGAAGCCGATCAATTTTGTTTATATCCCATCTGCAGGATGACAAAATTAAGGTGAATTAATGCATTTTGAAAGAGCGCAACGATAATGAGTAGATGTTCGTCTTAATCTTTTCACGACAACATTCACTATCAAGGAATATCAGAATAAGTGAATTGATGAAGTTCATACCTTTGTATGGCATCTGTGTATGCCTCAAGTTCTTTAACTGTACCATAAGCATCAAAGGTGTTATCGACAATCGAAATCATTGATATAGTCTTAACGAGCATGACGCGAGCTTGAGTGTATTGAGGCTTAAAATAACTCATAATGCCCAAAAGTAGCATTCAACTACTCGATCTCTAGCATATGGAAGTGTTGTTACGAAATCCAAATCTTTCCACCACATGCGGCATAATAAATTAACATCAGTACTTGAGATATGATCAATCAAAAAGGTTCATCTTTTTTATTTTATCGCACCTTGATACTTCAGCAAGTTCTTGTTTGTGCAACATCTGGAGCAAGTTGAAATCTAGTTTGGCAAATCGAAGTAACACAGTATTCTTCGATTGTTCCTTCTCGTAGATTGATGAGATGAAGAATCGAGTCTCAACTCTAGGAACGCCCTTGTGCAAACATTGCTCAAGGGCATGTGTCACTTGCTCCCTAAGTGGAGATTTCAAATGTGGAGTTGCAGATTTAAGATGGATAGTGGAGAAAGCAAGTGCGTCTTCTAAGATATAGTCTGCATGAGTACTTACATGTGAATCTTCATACAAGTTCAATAATCCTAAGACATCACTAGCAAGAGATTCCTTGAAATTGTCATTTTCGTCTTGCAATTTGCTGAAAATTTCTGGTATTTCAAGATAGAATGCTCAAGATTAATTAACCTTCGTTCAATAAATGGAAAATCGAAGTAACATGTCATTCTTTGATTCCTCCTTCTCGTAGATTGATGAGATGAAGAATTAAGTCTCGACTTTAGCGTTTTAAGACTGTTTAGATGGGTTTGATCATTTTTTGGAATTATGGAACTTAATCATTAGAAAAAATTTCGTAGTTGTGATCAAGTGGTGATAGCAGTTAAACCGTATGGTCTCCACTTTTAATTATAGTGAGATAATAAATTTACATGTTGACTTTAGTCTTCCTCCATATCACATAAATTTAATTTATTATGTACTCACTCGGTAAAGTTACTAGTTATTGATAACCTATATTGACTCTCTATCTGAATTTAAAGGTTGAATTCTTATTTTGTAATTAAAAGGAAATCATGATTAAGTGGTGATAGAAATATATTTCTATGATCTTCCACTATTAATTTTAAGTGAGTAATAAATTTACCCGTTAACTTTAGGTCTTCCTCCATATCGGATAAATTTATTGTTAGGTAATTAGGTGAAATACTAGTGAGTGATAGCATGTACTTACTCTCCATCTGAGTATACATGTTGGATCAATAGAACTAGAGATATTAATTATGGCGTTCACTTGACATAAATTAATGGTATACTCTTCATCTGAGTTGGGTCTTTTTTAATTTATTTTAGTGAATAGTTTGGCATTACATGTGTATGCTGCATGAGTAGTTCTTTTTCCATCAAAATTTTCTATTCAAGTTGCATGAACACATATATGTGTAGTGTGTTTGAAATTTAATTAGTATTAAATGGTTATATATAATTGACTGAAAATAACAGTATGCTCTCCATTTGAGCTGGTTCGGTTCCTTTATAGATTGTATAATTCTTGTATTATATAATATATTTTACATGAATAATTCGATTTATATACTATATATACATCTTAAGATATATATATATATATATATATATATATATATATATATATATATATATATATTGAATGCAATCTTAATTTTATTATTCAGTGTTTTGACTTATTATGATCTATTTAATGTTTTGTACCTCAACTCCACAATGACTTTATGTAATTTGTCGTATTATCTGTTAAAATTTTCTTTTGATAGTGGTAAGACATTAATTTAAAAGATGCATTATATGTACGTTTTGTGAGATCAAGTATGATAAAAAGAAATACTAAAGGAAGGACGAGCAAAAGGCTCAGATTACTTCATACACTGAAAATTAGGTCACAAGAGAATTCATAACACTTGAAGATTACTTCTTACAAGGAGGTCCTAGTTAAGAAGTGCACTGCACAATCGCAAAACCAGCTTCCTAACAACTTAATTATACAATTAAAAAAAACATATATAACTACTTTCTCAACACAGAAGAATGAAGTTTCTTTAATATGAGAAACAATTGGCAGCTCAAACTTTGATGGAGTCCACAAGTAGGACAATATTGTGAGGTTTCAAGACTTTCTTCGGACGAGTATATCCATCTAGATTGTGTATATATGTAACCTCAACAATACGAGCAAGATTGAGAATACGAGATAAAATCTCCGTAGATATAGGATTGGGCCTAAGAAATCCTTCATTAATATCCTTCCATGCTGCTTCAGCCATTCCTTGAAATTTAACCATTGCATCTTTTGTTGATATGCTATAATCTCTCATGCAACACTCAATTCCTGTTGCAATTTGTTCCCTAGTTTTCTCAACCTGAAAGGTAGATAGATTAGGGGTCGGGTTAGCTTTTATATTGCCTCAATTGTTGTCACAACATTTTGTTTGTCTAAATCTCATATAATTATATAATTTCTTGAGATACATTTCATACCTCGTACGTGGCTGTATCATTAATGACTTGGCATATTATCACACTAGCTTCAAGAATTTTAGGATTCTTTGACAACCACTCAAAATCCTGCTCCGTAACGGACTTCATGCCCAAATACGATGTTGTCGTGAGGTAGTAATATGTAGTAGTTGCTAGTGCATTGCTTAGGTATTCAGAAACAGGTGGCATATATCCTTCAATAAACCATGTTGACTCGACATTATAATTTCTTACTACTTCTTTCATCTACGAATACAAAATATATATGTTCAAGTGTTAGAAAATTTAATTGAATTGTATCAAGTTTTTGATCACTAAACGACGTACACAAGGTAAAACAAAGTGAGAAATAGATTAAGGAAAAAACATATTTCAATAGTTAAATTGCACAAACATACCTTTTCTATTGCATGGCAGACAATATGAGATCTTCCACCACTAGACAATTACTTTTTATAATCCTTGTAAAGATCTAGAATTGCTTTGTAACTGATTTTTATGTAATCAGGAAGCCGATCAATTTCGTTAATATCGCATCTGTAGGATGACAAAATTAAGGTGAACTCATGCATTTTGAAAGAGCACAACTATAATGAGTAGAAGTTCGTCTTATTCTTTTCACAACGACATTCACTATCAAAGAATAAGTGAACTGATGAAGTTCATACCTTTGTATGGCATCTGTGTATGCCTCAAGTTCTTTAACTGTACCATAAGCATCAAAGGTGTCATCGACAATCGAAATCATTGATATGGTCTTAACGAGTATGACGCGAGCTTGAGAGTATTGAGGCTCAAAATAAACTCCTAATGCCCAAAAGTAGCATTCAACTACTCGATCTCTAGCATATGGAAGTGTTGTTACGAAATCCAAATCTTTCCACCACCTACATCATAACAAATTACCATCAATACTTGAGATATGATCAATCAAAAAAGGGTCCATCGTTTTTATATATCGTACCTTGATACTTCAGCAAGTTCTTGTTTGTGCAACATTTGGAGCAAGTTGTAATACAATTTGGCAAATCGAAGTAACACATCATTTTTTGATTTTTCCTTCTCATAGATTGATGAGATGAAAAATCGGGTCTCGACTCTAGGAACACCCTTGTGCAAACATTGCTCAAGGGCATGTGTCACTTGCTCTCTAAGCGGAGATTTCAAATGTGGAACTGTAGATTCAAGATGAATAGTGGAGAAAGCAAGTGCGTCTTCTAAGATATCGTCAGCATGAGTCCTTATGTGTGAAGCTTCATACAAGTTCAATAATCCTAAGACATCACTAGCAAGAGACTCCTTGAATTTGCCATTTTCATCTTGGAATTTGCTGAAAATTTCTGGTTTTCAAGGAAGAATACACAATATTAACCTTTTTTAAAATTTCTGGTATTTCAAGATAGAAAGCTCAAGATTAATTAACCTTCTTTCAACATCCGAGCCCTCTAACTCATAAGTCAATATCCGGTTGACTTTTCCAACTTAAACCTTCTTAAAAGAGACTAAGTGTCTCATTTCTTACCAAAACCACACCAAACGCAAACCAATCAACTCGACCACATAAAGCATGGATAACGAAGCATAAAGAAGCAGAAATGGGGGAAACAGAGCGGTAACTCATGAGACGACTGGCCGGGTCGTCACAGCCATACACCTAGGTGCTAAATTGACTTATACATACATATAAGTGATGGAAGTATTTATAAAAAAAATGGCTTGAAAGTGAGTGTGATAGGAAAAACATACCAAAGTTTTAAACTTTAATTTGAATAGTTTAATGAACTTGAATTCTTGAAAGTTATGAAAATTGTATATAACAATAAAATGGTGTCAAACATTTAGAACGTGCTAATGAAAGCGAAGGGGTGGGGACGAACACTCTACCGCATAGTGGAGTGGATAGCTAGGACTACTAAAATGGAGATCGATCGTGTACAACAACAATCCTATATTTGATGTGTACTCATCCACACTTCCGTTCCTTGTAGAGGAAGGCTAACTGCTTTTTGACTGGGAGCCCAGGTTATAAGATCGGCTCAGGATCATGGATCCTTTTCTATCAGATAGGAAGGTTGTAGCACAAAGCGTACTTCTAAGTAATTGCCTCATAAATCCTATGTCTATCTACATGAAGAAGAAATCATGTAAAGCAGAGAATTCTTATTTGTACAAATGGTACTTCGAGCTTAGAACGAGCATGAAGATTGTCATATAAATTGGAACAGAGAAAATATTCTTTAGAGTTATTATTGCATCCTAGATGTCATATACAGCTCTCTATCAATACACAGGTATCTAGTGATTAGTTCTTAAATTTTTCTTGTAAACAGACAAGACTGAAGTAGATTTTCAGATTAAGGTCAAGAATGAAAACATAAAATTAGTATATAAGGACAAATGGATGAAAACATAAAATTAGTATATAAGGACAAATGGTTGACGACTACAAAAGAATTTGATTCTCATCGATACAAAATATTGTGATTACAAGGATCTAAAGGAGATCCTAGTTAGGGAAATGCACTGCACAACACACAAAAGCAGCCCCCTAACAACTTACTTATACAACAGAATAAAAATAATAAAAATATATATTTTCTTTCTAAAAAACGAAGAATTAAGTTTCCTTTAAATCAGTTAAGTATAAATTTTACAGAGTACTACGTCTATTCGAATTATATTAAATATCTTGTTTTGCTTTTCAAGAATCGTTTAAAAACATTTACTTGAGAACAATATTGGAAATTTGTGATACTTCTCGTTAGAGTTCTAAGTTAATTAACGAGTAAAACTTAGATGTTGTTACCCTTCTCCGATTATCCAGTTTGTAATGTGGTTAAATGGCAATTTAAAAGTAGAATTAGATAATTTGGATATGAAAGCCGTAATAAATTGAATGAGAGGGTGTTTGGCTAAGCTTATAAGCTAGTCAAACTACACATTTTAGCTGGGAGCGTGCTAGAAGTCGTGCGTTGCACCAACTCTAGCACGCGACTCAGCGTATCCTTTTCGAATTAAGAGATATCAAGGACACCCCACATCAACCCTAATTCATATAAATACATCATAAAACGTCCTTTTAAAGGGGACACTACTTTAGGGTGAGAAAACACCCAAGGAGGCGAACCAAGTCCATCCCAGTGGAGCACAGATACGAATAGACTTAAGCATGTGGGATGCACATGAAGGAGATAAACCTTACTTGACAGAAGTGATATCTCTTGATCCTAATCGAAAAGGTTGCATATTCGATAAGGAGAAGGACTCCTTACTCAAAGAGAACACGGGTTAAGAAAGGGAAGGAGTTAGAAGTTAAGATCAACTAGAACTCTTCCACCAAGGGAGAGTAGCATCAGAATTCTTGTCAATCTCTATTTACTAACTCTATAAATATCAGTGTTGTTCTCTTTTACAGGTAACGCACATAAGCAGAAGTTAAACGTGAATTGAGAGAAAAATAGCAAGGCAATTTTGCAAGCAGTTCGTGTGTGATTCAAGTGTGCAAAACTGAAGCTACTTGAACCAAATAGAAGAACCAGTTCCAAATGTCTGTCTTTTATTCTAGTTCAATTGTAGTAGACGGTTTTATATTGTACCTTTCAGCTTTATCTAGAGGCAATTATAATAGGTACTCAGAGTATTCAAGTTAGAGTTAACTTGAAGTTGTCGCAACAGTTATAGGCTGTGTGCTACAACGGGATTAGAGTTAGTCTTAGGTTTACAAAAGAGTTTTTGTTAATGTAATTTTTGGCGCAGTGATTTTAGTGGAGAGTTTGAAAAAATCCTACTGGAAAGTAGGCCGAATTATATTTGCACCAATCGCTTATCCTTTTTAGGACTAGAGTTGGGCGTGATCAAATTTTGGCGTTGTTGCCGGGGAATTAGTGGTATAGCTGTAGCTGTAAATATTGCTCGGTGTTCAGTTTGAACTTTTATTTTATTTTATATGTATTTTTTTTAATTTTTATTTGAGAGACATGGAATCTTGGGAATTATGTGAGGTTTGATGTTAGTAATTCTACTTTTGTTCCTTTTTGTGCATATTGTGGAAGAAACCAAACATGGCAAAATTATCAAAATATTTCAGAGAGTGAGTTATGGGCGCCAACTCAATCTTATGTGTGGAATGTATGTGATATGTTTGGTAGTCAAGATGGTCACTTTTATGGTTCTATTATATTTCTTATCCTCCCCCCATCCCTTATTATGATGGTTTTACTTTTACTTGTGATGTTAATAGGAACAAGCAACCTGGGGATGCTGACCTAAAAGAGATCAAGAATATGCTAAGGTGCCTTGTGGAATAAAATAATGACACTCAATTACGGATACAAAGGCAAGAGGCAACTATTCACAACTTGAAGGCTCAAGTGAGTCGAATGGTAGAAGCTTTGAATGTTCCAAAACTCAATATTGTGGATAGAAGCCGAAAACAATATGAATTAGAGTCAGCAGTTGATACTCTGGTGGAGGAGGTTGGAGTGTAATACCAACAAACTTGCCAACTAGAACTTGAGGATGTCGATGTTGAAGACGTGATACTTGAGTCAGCCAAGGATAGTAAAGATACAAATTTTCTTGATTTTAGTGTCATTGATATTGAGGATGTTGAAAGTCCTGGAGTGCACATTGGTCCTTACTCCAAGCATTTTTTCACATTAGGTTTCGATGATGACATGAAAATAGAGTTATCCGAACCATACATTGGAAGGGCACTAAGTGATGACTGACCCTTCTGAGTACCGTGATAACCATGACCCGAAGATGCCCCACGATAACCTTGGTGGGCTAACTGAGCAGGCCTGAAAGAACGATCTCTACTATGCCGGAACTGGCCCCTCGAAAGAGCACCACTGTAACTGCCAAATCCTCGAGGCCTCTTGGCCTCCCTCTCCTCCCGATCCTGACGGCGAACCGTCTCAATCTCGCGAACGATATCAACCACCTCCTCGAATCGTAGCACCCAACACTCTCTCTCTCTAGACATCAAAATACGGAGATGGTAGTTAATACCATCAACAAATCTCCTAATCCTCTCATGATCTATCGGAACCATCCAGACGGCATGACGAGCCAACTCAAAAAACCTCGACTCATACTGTGACATAGTCATATCCACCTATCGCAACCACTCAAACTGTCTACGCAACTCCTTTCTGTAGGACTGCGGTACATACTTCTCTAAGAAGAGAGTGGAGAACTCATGCCAAGTAAGGGGCGCTGCTCCAATCGGCCTACGCCTCTCATATGCCTCCCACCAAGTGAAGGCAGCCCCAGTAAACTTAAAGGTGGTTAATGCCACACCACTAGTCTCAAGAATCCCTACTGTATGAAGCATCCGCTGACACTTATCAAGAAGACCCTGGGCATCCTCTCCCTCAGCACCACTGAATGACGGAGGCTAGAATCTACCAAACCTCTCAAGACGACGTTGCTCATCATCCGGCATAACTGGCTCAACAAACTCCTGATCTGGTGCAACCAACTAAGCTGGAGGTGCCCCCGGTGTCTGTAATCCCTGCACTACCTGCTCAGGTATGCGAGCAGCGGGGGTCTGATTGCCTCCCCCGGCTTGTGACATAGTTGTTGCTGTAGTGGCTGAAACTGCCTGATCTAGGCCAGTGCAAACTGATAAGATTTGTGCCAAGGCCTCCTGAAGACCCGGAATCACGATGGGCACAACTGGTGCCTGAACTGGTGCTACTGGAGCATCCATAGCTAGAGCCTGACCCGTAGCTAGGGAAGCTGGTGGATCTACAGGTGCTGCCCTCATTGATCTGCCTTTGCCACGACCACGACCGCGTCCACGACCTCTGGTGGCCTCCGCTGGTGGCATTGGTGGTTATCCACCTCGTCTGGTAGCTCGCATCCTCACCATCTATGAGAGAATAGGATAACATAAGTTTAGTACTCGGACCAACAAGTTCGCACGACAAGAGTTTCAAGAATATGAAGTTTTTCCTAAAAAGGTTCTGCAGCCTCTCGAGGATAATAAATACAGACATCTCCGTACCGATCCGCGAGACTCTACTAAACCCGCTCATGACTCATGAGACCTATGTAACCTAGACTCTGATACCAACGTGTTACGATCCGATCCCCGAACCCGATCATGATGGCGCCTCTCGTGAAGACAAGGGCAGCCAGACCAAAACGGAACACCTCTTTAAGTAGTTAATTATCATAAACAGTAATAAACATAATATAATATCCATAGATTGAGAAAATTTAACGATAACAACAGGGGAAACCATCCCGACACAACCCAAATTGGGGTGTTACAAGTCATGAGCAACTAAGGAATCCTGATACAAGTCTACTGAACACTAAATCCGATACGATAGTTCTATAAACATGAAAATGATAAGATAAGGGAGGCACGTGGATGCAGACGCCAACAACTACCTCGTAGTCTCCGAATCACTGCATGGACTAGGAGAATCAGCACTCAGGAGCGGACTTTGCGATGCCTGAATCTGCACACATGGTGCAGGGAGTAATGTGAGTACTTCGACTCAGTGAGCAATAATTATAAATAATGGCTGAACGTATGAAAACATGTAATGGCATAAAACAATTCCGTATCAAGCAGTAAATCACTTAAGGCAGTAAATCAGTGAAGAAGTAAAATGAAATCCCTTTTTAAAACAAGTAAAACGGGAAATCTTAAAAGGTAAATATCAAGTAGAATTCCGCCCCTCGGGCACAGTATCAATCACTTAGAACAGTATCAGCCCCTAGGGCTCACTCTTAGATCATAATGGGTACCCGCACTTACTTTGGGTGTGTAGACTCCGGAAGGGCCTCTTACGGCCCAAGCACTAAATCAAGACACCTCATGGCATCATCACTCGGCACTCGGCCTCACATCACTTGGCACTCTGCCTCACATCACTCAAGCCACCTCATGGCATATAAAGTATCTCAGGCCCTCGGCCTCATATCACTCCGCATATCCTCACATATGGCTTTCGGTCTCAATCAGTCCAAAAATCATCACAAGCCCCTTGGGCATTAGTAAAACAGTAGTTCTCAACCCAAAACATGATGTAGAAATATCATTTAAGTTTCAAATCTGAGTAAAAGTGGCTGAGTTTTTAAAACAATAGATATCAACATGACTGAGTTCAAATAATAAGTCAAGTAGTGAAGAAGTGATAAAAATCCCCGAAGGGTTCAAATAGTTGGCACGAAGCCCAAATATGGCAATCAACCCAAATCATGATGATAACAAATGAATTTCAGTCAAATACGCGGTAAAATCATCAATCAGGACGGACCAAGTCACAATCCCCAGTAGTAAAAAAACCCCACGTTAATCATCCAGCGCGTATCTTGCCTCAATATAGCACTACGATGTGCAATCTGGGGTTTCAAACCCTCAGGACATCATTGACAATTATTACTCACCTCGAACCGGCTAAATCTCTAGCTCGCGACGCCGTTGCCCCTCAAATCGGCCTCCACGAGCATCAAATCTATCCAAAATCAGAACGAAAACGTCACAATATGCTATGGGAACAAAGCCCAAGCGAAAACAATCAACAAAGGGCACGATTCCCAAAATTACCAAAAGCCGAGCCCCGAGCTCACGTCTTGGAATCGGGTAAAATTTACATTTTCAAAATCCTCATACCCGCACGAGTCTAACCATACCAAAATTATCCAATTCCGATACCATTTGGTCCTTCAAATCATCATTTTATATATTTGAAAGGTTTCACAATTTTCTTCCCAAATTCCATCCCAAATCACGAATTAAATGATGAATTCAATGGTAGATTCCTATATTCTAGCCAAATCTGAGTTAAAATCACTTAGCCCGATGAATTTCTTGAAAAACCTTCGAATATTTGCAAAAATCCGAGCTCTCTAGGTCAAAATAATAAAAGAAAACCCAAAACCTCGTATTTATAGAGTACCCCTCAAATTTCAGCCTCCGCGTGCCGCACCAAATCGACTGCGGTCCGCACAAGCCAGTACGGTCCGCGCAAAAACAACCGCGGCCGCACAAACCTTTCTTTGCTGTGACATGCTTTAGTATTTTGGCCGTAACGTTTTCTACAAATGTCCAAATTAATCTATCTTTACCTTTCTGGAAACTAGACACGAAGGGCTACAACTTTCGTTTTTGAATCATCTTACACTTTCTTGTAGATCAAAAGATATGAGCTTCCGAAGTAGGACCAGCAAATCGTTCCCCACTGCGGCCGCACACAATTTTGTGCGGTCCGCATGACACCTACCGCAGCCACACTTCTTTTTGTGCGGTCCACACAGCACATACCGCGGCCGCACTTCTTTTTGTGCGGATTGCGCGGGTGGTTTCCGAGGCCTGCAACCCTCCTGGACCTGCTACAACTATGATTTTCGGCCTAAAACATCCCAGAACCTGCTCGGGACCCCCGAAACTTCAAACTAATTGTACCAACACATCCCATGACATTGTTCAAACTTGTTCAACACTTCGGAACGCTTACAACAGCATCAAATCACCAATTTAACATAGGATTCAAGCCTAAGAACTCCAAGAACTCTTAAATTATGCTTTCGCTCAAAAAGTCTATCAAATCTCGTCTGAATGACCTAAAATTTTGCACACACATCCCAAATGACACAACGAAGTTATTGCCAAAATATCAATTCCGCCAATTCGAGCCTAAATCTTCTCTACAACTTTAAAACCCATTCTGATAGAGCCTAAGTCACAAATCACCTCCCGAAGCTAACCAAACCATCGGAACTCACATTCGATCCCTCTAACTCTTAAGTCAACATCTGGTTGACTTTTCCAACTTAAGCCTTCTTAAAAGAGACTAAGTGTCTCATTTCTTACCAAAACCACACCAAACACAAACCAATCAACTCGACCACATAAAACATGGATAACGAAGCATAAAGAATTAGAAATGGGGGAAACGGAGCAGTAACTCATGAGACGACTGGCCGGGTCGTCACATCCTCCCCAACTAAAACAAACATTCGTCCTTGAACGAGTCAAGAAACATACCTGAAGCCTCAAACAGATGAGGATATCTGCTCTGTATCTCACGCTCGGTCTCCCAAGTAGCCTCCTCTAAGGGTCGACCTCTCCACTGCACTTTCACTAAAGCTATATCCTTTGACCTCAACTTCCGAACCTGGCGACCCAAAATAGCTATTGGATCCACATCAAATGTCAAATCATCATCCAACTGAACTGTGCTGAAGTCCAAAACATGAGACGGATCCCTAATATACTTTCGGAGCATAGAAACATGAAATACTGGATGCACACTCGACAAGCTAGGTGGCAAGGCAAGCTCATAAGCCACCTCCCCCATCCTCCGAAGCACCTCAAAAGGCCCAATGAACCGCGGACTCAACTTCCCTTTCTTCCCAAACCTCATAACACCCTTCATGGGCGAAACCTTCAGCAAGACCTTCTCACCGACCATGTAGGACACATCTCGAACCTTCCAGTCCGCATAACTCTTCTGAAGCGACTGCTATGAAGCCTCTCATGAATCACCTTCACCTTCTCTAAGGCATCCTGAACCAAATCTGTCCCCAATAGTCTAGCCTCGCCGGGCTCGAACCAACCAACTGGAGATCTATACCACCTCTTGTACAAAGCCTCATACGGAGACATCTGAATACTCGACTGGTAGCTGTTGTTGTAAGCAAACTCTGCAAGCGGTAGAAACTCATCCCATGAACCTCCAAAGTCAATAACACAAGCATGCAACATGTCCTCCAATATCTGAATCGTACGCTCAGACTGTCCGTCCGTTTGAGGATGAAAAGTTGTGCTCAACTCCACCTGAGTACCCAACTCTCGCTTAACAGATTTCTAAAACTGGGAAATAAACTGAGTACCTCTATCTGAGATGATGGAAACTGGAACACCATGCAACCGAACAATCTCCCGGATATAAATCCCTGCCAACCGCTCTGAAGAATATGTAGTACACACAGGGATGAAGTGCACGGACTTGGTCAGCCGATCCACAATCACCCAAATAGCATCAAACCTTTTCAAAGTCCGAGGAAGTCCAACCACAAAGTCTATAGTGATCCTCTCCCACTTCCACTCGGGAATTACCATCTGCTGAAGCAAGCCACCCGGTCTCTTATGCTCATATTTTACCTGTTGACAGTTGAGACACCGAGCTACAAATCCCATAATATCTTTCTTCATTCTTCTCCACCAATAGTGCTGCCTCAAATCCTGGTACATCTTCGCGGCACCCGGATGGATAGAATACCGCGAGCTATGGGCCTCCTCCAGAATCAACTCTCTAAGACCATCCACATTGGGCACACAACTCTAGCCCTGCATCCTCAACACACCATCATCACCGATGGTCACATCTATGGCATCATCATGCTAAACCCTGTCCTTAAGGACAAGTTAATGCGGATCATCATACTGGCGCTCTTTGATGCGATCATATAAGGAAGGCTGAGAAACCGCACATGCCAACACCTGACTGGGCTCAGAAATATCCAACCTCACAATCCGATTGACCAAGGACTGAACATCAACTGCAAGGGGTCTCTCCCCAACTGGAATATATGCCAAACTCTCCATACTCACTGCCTTTCGGCTCAACGGATCGGCCACCACATTGACCTTTCCCGGATGGTATGATATACTGATATCATAATCCTTAAGCAACTCTAACCATCTCTGCTGCCTCAAATTAAGATCTTTCTGCTTGAACAAGTGTTGAAGACTGCGATGATCAGTAAATACCTCACAAGATATTCCATACAAGTAGTGCCTCCAAATCTTCAATGCATGAACTATGGCAGCCAACTCCAAATCATGAACAGGGTAGTCCTTCCCATGGGGCTTCAACTGACGAGAAGCATAAGCAATAACTCTACTCTCCTGCATCAATACACAACCAATCCCAACTCTCGAAGCATCACAATACACGGTATATGAACCTAAAGCTGATGGCAAAACCAACATTGGAGCTGTGGTCAAAGCTGTCTTAAGCTTCTGAAAGCTCTCCTCACACTCGTCCGACCATATAAATGGAGCACCTTTCTGAGTCAACTTGGTCAAGGGAGATAAGATAGACGAGAATCCCTGAACAAACCGGCGATAATAACCTGCCAACCCAAGAAAGCTAGGAATCTTTGTGGCTGAAGATGGTCTGGACCAACTCTGAACCGCCTCTATCTTCTTCGGATCAACCTAAATACCCTTGTTGGACACCACGTGCCCCAAGAAAGCCACTGAACTGAGCCAAAACTCACACTTGGAGAATTTTGCATAAAACTTCTCCACCCTCAATCTCTGCAATACAACTCTCAAATGCTCCGCATGCTCCTCCTGACTATGCGAGTACACCAGAATATCATCAGTCAATACAATAACGAACGAATCCAGATAAGGTCGAAATACATTGTTCATCAAATGCATGAACATTGTTGGGGCATTGGTCAGCCCGAAAGACATGACAAGAAACTCATAGTGATCATATCTAGTCCTGAAAGCAGTCTTAAGAATATCTGCATCCCTAATCTTCAACTGGTGATAGCCCGAACGGATATCAATCTTAGAGAACACCCTCACTCCCTGAAGCTGGTCAAATAAATCATCAATGCGAGGCAAAGGATACTTGTTCTTAATTGTTACCTTGTGCAATTACCTGTAATCAATGCACATTCTCATTGTGCCATCCTTCTTCTTCACAAACAGAACCAGCGCACCCCGCGGTGACACACTAGACCGAATGAACTCCTTATCTAGGAGTTTCTAAAGCTGCTCTTTCAATTCTTTCAACTCTACTGGTGCCATACGATATGGTGGAATAGAAATGGGCTAAGTGCCCGGCACCAGGTCAATACCAAAATCAATATCCCTGTCTGGTGGCATGCCCGGCAGGTCTGTAGGAAACACATCGGGAAAATCCTTCACAACTAGGACATAATCGATACTAGGAGTCTCAGCTTCAACATCTCTCACAAATTCTAGATATGAAAGGTAACCCTTCCCAACCATACGTTGGGTCTTCAAGAAAGAGATCACTCTACTAGGGATATAATCAGTCACACCACGCCACTCGATCCGCGGTACACCCGGCATAGCCAAAGTGATTGTCTTAGCATGACAGTCTAGAATAGCACGACACGGAGATAGCCAACCCATGCCCAAAATGACATCAAAATCCACCATGCTCAATAGCAATAGATCCACTCGGGTCTCCAGACCCCCAATAGTCACCACACATGACCAGTACACACGGTCTACAACAACAGTATCGCCCACCGGGGTAGATACATAAGCAGGTAAAGCAAGAAACTCACGGAGCGTACCCAAATAACGAGCAAAGTATGATGACACAAAAGAAAAGGTGGAACTGGGATCAAATAATACAGAGGCATCTATGTGGTAGACTGAAACAATACCTATAATAACAACATCTGAAGTAATAACATCGGGTCTAGCTGGAAGTGCATAGAAATGAGCTTGGCTACCGCTTGATTGACCTCCCCCTCGGGGGCGACCCCTAGTTGCCTGACCTCCACACCTAGCTGGCTGAGCGGGTGGTGAAGTAACTGGAGCAGAAGTCGAGGGATGACCCCTCTGCTGAGATGAGCTAGCAACACGATGAGGACACTGTCTCCACACATGTCCAAACTCTGCATACTCAAAACAACTCCCAGGGGCTGGAGAAGGGGACTAAAGGGAACCCCTCGCACTGGAGTGACCAACTGATGCACTCGGCATAGAAGAACCCTGATCTGATGGGGCACGAGATGAACTCTGGGCTAGAAGGGCACTGAGTGATGACTGGCCCTGCTGAGTACCGTGATAACCATGACCCAAAGATGCCCCACGATAACCTGGGTGGGCTGACAAAGCAGGCCTGAAAGAACGACCTCTACCATGCTGGAACTGGCCCCTCAAAGGAGCACCACTGTAACTGCCAAATCCTCGAGGCCTCTTGGCCTCCCTCTCCTCCCGATCTTGACGGCAAATCGTCACAATCTCGCGAGCGATATCAACCACCTCCTCGAACGTAGCACCCAACACTCTCTCTCAAGTCATCAGAATATGGAGATGGTAGTTAAGGCCATTTACAAATCTTCTGATCCTCTCACGATCTGTCGGAACTATCCAGACGGCATGACGAGCCAACTCATAAAACCTCGACTCATACTGTGACACAGTCATATCCCCCTATCGCAACCAGTCAAACTATCTACGCAACTCCTCTCTGCGGGACTGTGGTACATACTCCTCCAAGAAGAGAGTGGAGAACTCATGCCAACTAAGGGGCGTTGCTCCAACCGTCCTACGCCTCTCATACACCTCCCACCAAGTGAAGGCATCCCCAGTAAACTGAAAGGTGGTAAATGCCACACCACTAGTCTTAAGAATCCCTGCTATACGAAGCATCCGCTGATACTTATCAATAAAACCCTGGGCATCCTCGCCCTCAACACCACTGAATGACGGAGGCTGGAGTCTACCAAACCTCTCAGGATGACGTTACTCATCATCCGGCATAACTGGCACAACAAACTCCTGAGCTGGTGCAACCGACTGAGCTGGAGGTGCCCCCAGTGTCTGTAGTCCCTGCACTACCTTCTCAGGTGTGCGAGCAGCGGGGGTCTAATTGCATCCCCTATCCTGTGAAGTAGCTGCTGCTGTAGTGGCTGAAACTGCCTGAGACAGGCCGGTGCAAACTGATAAGATCTGTACCAAGGTCTCCTGAAGACCCGGAATCACGATGGGCACAACTGGTGTTGCTGAAGCATCCATAACTGGAGCCTGATCCGGAGCTAGGGCAGCTGGTGGATCTACAGGTGCTGCCCTGGCTGCTCTGCCTCTGCCACGACCACGACCGTGTCCACGACCTTTGGTGGCCTCCACTAGTGGCATTGGTGGTCGTCCGCCTCGTCCGGTAGCTCGTGTCCTCACCATCTGTGAGAGAATAGGATTACAGAAGTTTAGTACTCGGACCAACAATTTCGCACGACAAAAGTTTCAAGAATATGAAGTTTTTCCTAAAAAGGTTCTGCAGCCTCTCGAGGATAATAAATACAGACGTCTCCGTACCGATCCGCGAGACTCTACTAAACCCGCTCATGACTCGTGAGATCTATGTAACCTAGGATCTAATACCAACTTGTCACGACGGAATTCCCGAACCCGGTCGTAATGGCACCTCTCGTGAAGACAAGGCCAGCCAGACCAAAACGAAACACCTCTTTAAGTAGTTAATTATCATAAACAGTAATAAACATAATATAATATCCATAGATTGCAAAAATTTAATGATAACAACAGTGGAAACCATACCGACACAGCCCAAACCGGGGTGTCACAAGTCATGAGCAACTAAGGAATCCGGATATAAGTCTACTGAACACTAAATCCGATACGATAGTTCTATAAACATGAAAATGATAAGATAAGGGAGGCACAGGGCTGCGAACGCCAACAACTACCTCGTAGTCTCCGAATCACTGCCTGGACTGGGTGAATCAACACTCAGGAGCGGACTCTGCGATGCTTGAATCTGCACACATGGTGTAGGGAGTAATGTGAGTACTCCGACTCAGTGAGTAATAATTATAAATAATGGCTGAAAGTATGAAAACACGTAAAGGTACAAAGGAATTCCATATCAAGCAGTAAATCACTTAAGGTAGTAAATCAGTGAAGAAGTCAAATGAAATCCCTTTTTAAAACAAGTAAAATAGGAAATCTTAACAGGTAAATATCAAGTAGAAATCCGCCCCTTGGGCACAGTATCAATCACTCAAAACAGTATCAGCCCCTCGGGCTCACTCTAAGATCATTATGGAAACCCACGCTCACTATGGGTGTGCAGACTCCGGAGGGGCCCTTTACAGCTCAAGCGCTATATCAAGCAACCTCGTGGCATCATCACTCGGTACTCGGCCTCACATCACTCAAGCTACCTCGTGGCATATAAAGTATCTCAGGCCCTTGGCCTCATATCACTCAGCATATCCTCACATATGGCCCTCGGCCTCACTCAGTCCAAAAATCATCACAAACCCCTTGGGAATTAGAAAAACAGTAGTTCTCAGCCCAAAACATGATGTAGAAATATCATTTAAGTTTCAAATCTGAGTAAAAGTAGCTGAATTTGTAAAACAATAGATATCAACAGGACTGAGTTCAAATAATAAGTCAAGCAGTGAGGAAACAGTGATAAAAATCACCGAATGGTTCAAATAGTAGGCACGCAACCCAAATATGGCAATCGGCCCAAATCATGATGATAACAAATGAATTTCATTCAAATACGCGGTAAAATCATCAATCAGGACTGATCAAGTCACAATCCCCAGTAGTAAAAAAACCCACGCTCATCATCCAACGCGTATCTTGCCTCAATATAGCACTACGATGTGCAATCCGGGGTTTGTAATCATTACTCACCACGAATCGGATAAATCTCTAGCTCGCGATGCCTTTGCCCCTCAAATTGGCCTCCACGAGCGTCGAATTTATCCGAAATCAGAACGAATACGTCGCAATATGCTAAGGGAACAAAGCCCAAGCGAAAACAATAAACAAAGGGCATGATTCCCGAAATTACCAAAACCCGAGCCCCGGGCCCACATCTCGGAATCGGGTAAATTTTACATTTTCAGAATCCTCATACCCTCACGAGTCTAACCATACCAAAATTATTCAATTCCGATACCATTTGGTCCTTCAAATCATCATTTTACATTTTTGAAAGGTTTCACAATTTTCTTCCCAAATTCTATCCCAAATCACGAATTAAATGATGAATTCAGTGATAGATTCATGTATTCTAGCCAAATCTGAGTTAAAATCACTTACCCCAATGAATTTCTTGAAAAACCTTCGAAAAATCGCCAAAATCCGAGCTCTCTAGGTCAAAATATTAAATAAAACCCAAAAGCTCATATTTATAGAGTACCCCTCAGATTTCAGCCTCCGCGCTCCACACCAAATCGACCGCGGTCCGCACAAGCCAGTGCGGTCCGCGTAAAACAACCGCGGCCGCACAGGCCTTCCTCTGCAGTGACATACTTTAGTATTTTAGCCATAACTTTTTCTACAGATGTCTAAATTGCAATATCTTTATCTTTCTAGAAACTAGACACGAAGGGCTACAATTTTTGTTTTTTGAATCATCTCACAATTCCTTATAGATCAAAGATATGAGCTTCTGAAGTAGGACCAGCGAATCGTTCCCCACCGGCCGCACACTATTTTGTGTGGTCCGCATGACACCTACCGCGGCCGCACTTCTTTTTGTCCGGTCCGCACAGCACATACCGCGGCCGCACTTCTTTTTGTGCGGACTGCGCGGGTGGTTTTCGAGGCCTGCAACCCTCCTGGACCTGCTACAACTATAATTTTTGACCTAAAACATCCCGGAACCTGCCCGGGACCCCCAAAACTTCAAACTAATTGTACCAACACATCCCATGACATCGTTCAAACTTGTTCAACACTTCGGAACCTTACAACAACATCAAATCACCAATTTAACATAGGATTCAAGCCTAAGAACTCCAAGAACACTTAAATTATGCTTTCGCTCAAAAAGTCTATAAAATTTCGTCCGAATGACCAGAAATTTTGCACACAAAATGAAGCTACTGCAACTCTCGGAATTCCATTCCGACCCTTATATCAAAATCTCGCCTATCAACCAGAAATTGCCAAAATATCAATTCCGCCAATTCAAGCCTAAATCTTCTCTACAACTCCAAAACACATTCCGATCGCGCTCCTAAGTCACAAATCACCTCCCGAAGCTAACCAAACCATCGGAACTCACATTAGAGCCCTCTAACTCATAAGTCAACATCCGGTTGACTTTTTCAATTTAAGCCTTCTTAAAAGAGACTAAGTGTCTTATTTCTTACCAAAACCATACCAAACGCAAACCAATCAACTCGACCACACAAAGCACGGATAACAAAGCATAAAGAAGCAGAAATGGGGAAAACGGAGCGATAACTCATGAGACGACTGGCCGGGTCGTCACAGCCATACACCTAGGTGCTAAATTGACTTATACATACATATAAGTGACAGAAGTATTTATGAAAATAATGGTTTGAAAGTGAGTGTGATAGGAAAAACATACCAAAGTTTTAAACTTTAATTTGAATAGTTTAATGAACTTGAATTCTTGAAAGTTATGAAAATTGTATATAACAATAAAATGGTGTCAAACATTTAGAACAAGCGAAGGGGTGGGGACGAACACTCTACCGCATAGTGGAGTGGATAGCTAGGACTACTAAAATGGAGATCGATCGTGTACAACAACAATCCTATATTTGATGTGTACTCATCCACACTTCCGTTCCTTGTAGAGGAAGGCTAACTGCTTTCTGACTGGGAGCCCAGGTTATAAGATCGGCTCAGGATCATGGATCCTTTTCTATCAGATAGGAAGGTTGTAGCACAAAGCATACTTCTAAGTAATTGCCTCATAAATCCTATGTCTATTTACATGAAGAAGAAATCATGTAAAGCAGGGAATTTTTATTTGTACAAATAGTACTTCGAGCTTAGAACGAACATGAAGGTTATCATATAAATTGGAACGGAGAAAATATTATTTAGAGTTATTATTGCATCCTAGATGTCATATACAGCTCCCTATCAATACACAGGTATCTAGTGAGTAGATCTTAAATTTTTCTTGTAAACAGACAAGACAGAAGTAGATTTTCAGATTAAGGTCAAGAATGAAAACATAAAATTAGTATATAAGGACAAATGGATGAAAACATAAAATTAGTATATAAGGACAAATGGTTGACGACTACAAAAAATTTGATTCTCATCGATACAAAATATTGTGATTACAAGGATCTAAAGGAGATCCTAGATAGGGAAATGCACTGCACAACACACAAAAGCAGCCCCCTAACAACTTACTTATACAACAGAATAAAAATAAAAAAATATATATTTTCTTTCTAAAAAACGAAGAATTAAGTTTCCTTTAAAACAGTTAAGTATAAATTTTACAGAGTACTACGTCTATTCGAATTATATTAAATATCTTGTTTTGCTTTTCAAGAATCATTTAAAAACATTCACTTGAGAACAATATTGGAAATTTGTGATACTTCTCGTTAGAGTTCTAAGTTAATTAACGAGTAAAACTTAGATGTTGTTACCCTTCTCCGATTCTCCAATTTGTAATGTGGTTAAATGGCAATTTAAAAGTAGAATTAGATAATTTGGATATGAAAGCCGTAATAAATTGAATGAGAGGGTGTTTGGCTAAGCATATAAACTAGTCAAACTACACAATTTAGCTGGGAGTGTGCTAGAAGTTGCGCGTTGCACCAACTCTAGCACGCGACTCAGCGTATCCTTTTCGAATTACGAGATATCAAGGACACCCCACATCAACCCTAATTGATATAGATACATCATAAAACGTCCTTTTAAAGGGGACACTACTTTAGGGTAAGAAAACACCCGAGGAGGCGAACCAAGTCCATCCCAGTGGAGCACATATACGGATAGACTTAAGCATGTGGGATGCACATGAAGGAGATAAACCTAACTTGACAGAAGTGATATCTCCTGATCCTAATCGAAAAGGTTGCATATTGGATAAGGAGAAGGACTCCTTACTCAAAGAGAACACGAGTTAAGAAAGGGAAGGAGTTAGATGTTAAGATTAACTAGAACTCTTCCACCAAGGGAGAGTTGCATCAGAATTCTTGTCAATCTCTATTTACTAACTCTATAAATATCAGTGTTGTTCTCTTTTACAGATAACGTACATAAGCAGAATTTAAACGTGAATTGAGAGCAAAATAGCAAGGCAATTTTGCAAGCAGTTCGTGTGTGATTCAAATGTGCAAACCTGAAGCTACTTGAACCAAATAGAAGAACCAGTTCCAAGTGTCTATCTTTTATTCTAGTTCAATTGTAGTAGATGGTTTTATATTGTACCTTTCAGCTTTATCTAGAGTCAATTGTAATAGATACTCAGAGTATTCAAGTTTGAGTTAACTTGAAGTTGTCGCAACAGTTATATGCTATATGCTACAGCGGGATTAGAGTTAGTCCTAGGTTTACAAAAGAGTTTTTTTTAATGCAGTTTTTGGCTCAGTGATTTTAGTGCAGAGTTTGGGAAAATCCTACTGGAAAGTAGGTCGTAATTTTTTCACCTTTTGATCCAGGTATTTTCCACATAAAATATTTGTGTTCTTTACTTTTCACATTTACTATTTCTGCAATAGTAGGTTAAGGAACACTTAAAAGAACTAGGTCCTTCCATAATCGGTTTAAGCGAAAAATTTGTCACCTCCCCCCTCCCTCTTGTGTGGTATTGAAGTATAAAACATCAACAACTTAAGAATTGTTCGAGCTTGTATTGTTGGTGATAATAAACAGTTGTAGCTAAACCTTAGTTCTCTGTGGGATTCAACTCCGGACTCTTAGACCGAATAATATTTGCATCGATCGCATATCCTTTTTAGGACTAGAGTTCGGCGTTGTAAATATTGTCGGGGACAAATTTTGGCCTTGTTGTCGGGGAACTAGTGGTGTAGCTGTAGCTGTAAATATTGCTTGGTGTCAAGTTTGAACTTTTATTTTGTTTTATTTGTATTTTTTTTTAATTTTTATTTGAGAGACATGGAATCTTGCGAATTATGTGAGGTTTGATGTTAGTAATTCTACTTTTGATCCTTCTTGTGCATATTGTGGAGGAAACCAAACATGACAAAATTATCAAAATATTTCAGAGAGTGAGTTATGGGCGCCAACTCAATCTTATGTGTGGAATGTATGTGATATGTTTGGTAGTCAAGATGGTCACTTTTATGGTTGTATTATATTTCTTATCCTCCCCCTATCCCTTATTTTGATGGTTTTACTTTTACTTGTGAGGTTAATAAGAACAAGGAACCTGGGGATGCTGACCTAAAAGAGATCAAGGATATGCTAAGGTGCCTTGTGCAACAAAATAATGACACTCAATTATGAAAACAAAGGCAAGAGGCAACTATTCACAACTTGAAGGCTCAAGTGAGTCAAATGGTAGAAGCTTTGAATGTTCCAAAAGTAGATATTGTGGATAGAATCTGAAAACAATATGAATTAGAGCCAGCAGTTGACACTCTGGTGGAGGAGGTTAGAGTAGAATACCAACAACCTAGCCAACTAACTTGAGGATGTCGATGTTGAAGATGTGATATTTGAGTCAGCCAAGGATAGTAAAGATACAAATTTTGTTGATTCTAGTGTCATTGATATTGAGGATGTTGAAAGTCCTGGAGTGCACATTGGTCCTTACTCCAAGTATTTTTTCACATTAGGTTTTGATGATGATATGAAAATAGAGTTATCCGAACCATACATTGGAAGGCACTAAGTGATGATTGGCCCTGCTGAGTACCGTGATAACCATGACCTAAAGATGTCCCACGATAACCTGGGCGGGCTGACTGAGCAGGCCTTTAAGAACAACCTCTACCATGCTGGAACTGGCCCCTCGAAGGAGCACCACTGTAACTGCCAAATCCTCGAGGCCTATTGGCCTCCCTCTCCTCCCGATCCTGACGGCGAACCGTCTCAATCTCGTGAGTGATATTAACCACCTCCTCGAACGTAGCACCCAACACTCTCTCTCTCTAGTCATCAGAATACGGAGATGGTAGTTAAGGCCATCAACAAATCTCCTGATCCTCTCATGATCTGTCGGAACCATCCAGACGGCATGACGAGCCAACTCAGAAAACCTCGACTCATACTGTGACACAGTCATATCCCCCTGTCATAACCACTCAAACTGTCTACGCAGCTCCTCTCTGTGGGACTGTGGTACATACTCCTCCAAGAAGAGAGTGGAGAACTCATGCCAACTAAGGGGCGTTGCTCCAACCGTCCTACGCCTCTCATACGCCTCCCACCAAGTGAAGGCATCCCCAGTAAACTGAAAGGTGGTAAATGCCACACCACTAGTCTTAAGAATCCCTGCTATACGAAGCATCCGCTGATACTTATCAATAAAACCCTAGGCATCCTCGCCCTCAACACCACTGAATGACGGAGGCTGGAGTCTACCAAACCTCTCAGGACGACGTTACTCATCATCCGGCATAACTGGCACAACAAACTCCTGAGCTGGTGCAACCGACTGAGCTGGAGGTGCCCCCGTTGTCTGTAGTCCCTACACTACCTGCTCAGGTGTGCGAGCAGCGGGGGTCTGATTGCCTCCCCCGGCCTGTGAAGTAGCTACTGCTGTAGTGGATGAAACTGCCTAAGCCAGGCCAATGCAAACTGATAAGATCTGTGCCAAGTCCTCTTGAAGACCCGAAATCACGATGGGCACAGCTGGTGCCTGAACTAGTGCTGCTGGAGCATCCACTAGTTCCAAGTGTCTGTCTTTTATTCTAGTTCAATTGTAGTAGATGGTTTTATATTGTACCTTTAAGCTTTATCTAGAGGCAATTGTAATAGGTACTCAGAGTATTCAAGTTAGAGTTAACTTGAAGTTGTCGCAACAGTTATAGGCCGTGTGCTACAAAGGGATTAAAGTTAGTCCTAGGTTTACAAAAGAGTTTTTTTAATGCAGTTTTTGGCTCCGTGATTTTAGTGGAGAGTTTGGAAAAGTTCTACTGGAAAGTAGGTCGTGGCTTTTTCACCTTTTGAGCCAGGTGTTTTCCACATAAAATACTTGTGTTCTTTACTTTCCACATTTACTATTTCTGCAATAGTAGGTTAAGGAACACTTAAAAGAACCAGGTCCTTCCATAATCAGTTTAAGCAAAAAATTGGTCACCTCCCCCCCCTCCTGTGTGGTATTGAAGTATAAAACATCAATAACTTAGGAATTGTTCGAGCTTGTATTCTTGGTGATAATAAAAAATTGTAGCTAAACCTTAGTTCTCTGTGGGATTCAACTCCGGACTCTTAGAATGAATAATATTTGCAGCGATCGCTTATCCTTTCTAGGACTAGAGTTGGGCGTAATCAAATTTTGGCATTGTTGTCGGGAAACTAGTGGTGTAGTTGTAGTTATAAATATTGCTTGGTGTCAAGTTTGAACTTTTATTTTGTTTTATTTGTATTTTTTTTAATTTTATTTGAGAGACATGGAATCTTGGGAATTATGTGAGGTTTGATGTTAGTAATTCTACTTTTGATCCTTCTTTTGCATATTATGGAGGAAACCAAACATGACAAAATTATCAAAATATTTCAGAGAGTGAGTTATGGGCGCCAACTCAATATTATATGTGGAATGTATGTGATATGTTTGGTAGTCAAGATAGTCACTTTTATGGTGGTATTATATTTCTTATCCTTCATCCCTTATTATGATGGTTCTACTTTTACTTCTAAGGTTAATAGGAACAAAGAACCTGGGAATGCTGACCTAAAAGAGACCAAGAATATGCTAAGGTACCATGTGGAAAAAAATAATGACACTCAATTACGGATACAAAGGCAAGAGGCAACTATTCACAACTTGAAGACTCAAGTGAGTCGAATGGTAGAAGCTTTGAATGTTCCAAAAGTCAATATTGTGGATAGAAGCCGAAAACAATATGAATTAGAGTCAACAGTTGACACTCTGGTGGAGGAGGTTAAAGTAGAATACCAACAACCTATCCAACTATAACTTGAGGAAGCCGGTGTTGAAGACATGATACTTGAGTTAGCCGAGGATAGTAAAGATACAAATTTTGTTGATTCTAGTGTCATTGATATTGAGGATGTTGAAAGTCCTGGAGTGCACATTGGTCCTCACTCCAAGCATTTTTTCACATTAGGTTTTAATGATGATATGAAAATAGAGTTATCCGAACCATACATTCTAGAACTTTTCATGAGAGAAAGACAAGATTACGTACCTCATCTAAAGGCAAAAAAGTGTAGAATAGTACAGTGGTTATTTGGGCCAACAAGATTTATTCCACCACCCCTGGTGAATAAATGCAAACTTGAAGCCAAATTGGGGGTCCAATTTATAAGCTCGAGGTGGAGGCAAAACGTGGTTCATATCGTGCCACGACGTTAAATCAAGACCTTATTGGGAGGCAATCCAACTTTACCGCTTTCTTTTATTTTTAGTCTTTTTATTTGTATTTTTTTTTGTAGTGTCGCTTTTTTTGGAGAATGGGAAGCAAAAGCTATTGGAAGGATGCCACAACAAGCTAGATGGTTAGAACTAAGTGTGGGGTACCCGCACAAGAGTCATGTCTGGGAGAAGTCTGGGTACCCACTGAGCTGCTAATGCTTCGGCCTTTGGCCTACTAGGGAGTTTCTTTTACCCTCTTGTATTTTTGGGTGTGCATTAGGGACAATGCACAATTTTAAGTGTGGGGTGAAGAGACTGTTTGTGTAATTTTCTATGCTATTTTAGTTGTATTATTTTATGTGTGTAGAAAATAATAAAAATAAATATCAAAATAATAATTAGCTAGATATAATCCCTCTTGATTTTTCTTATGGCCACGGTTCTTTTCCAAGGGTTGACTCTTTGAACCACGTAGTATTTTTTTTGGTAGGTAGAATTTTTAAACGGTTTTGGACTTTTCCCTACGATTGACTAGACAGTTTTCTTGAGGGTTTAAAGTCTAAAGAAAAATACAAAAAGATTTTTTTTTTCAACTGATAATGGAATGGGGAGAACTTGAGTATCTATGCCTTTTGACATGTTTTATGTTGGGGCTTAGAGGTGGAGCATTTGTGATGCGTATCTTCTTCTTGATTTTTGCGACTATATGCCTCGAGAATATGTGTGACTTTCTTTTGACGCTTGGACTCGTTTATTGAATCCTATTGTTACTTTCTAGTGTTTGGATTATATAATGACTGTGCTAGTTGCTTTAACTTGAGAGTCAGGTCTTAGCTATCCTAAGTAAATCATGTGCATTGTGTGAGGTGAGATTTTGGTTGTACTCTGTATCATCCTTTGTTAGTCTAGAACTTTCCCCGTGTGTGAGTCGAAGCAAAAAGATTAAGTCTTGTGAGTTGAGGAAATGATATAGGCATTTCTTTGATTGACCCTTGAACCTATTTGCCTACCAGTGATAACATTATCCGTAGTCAGTCCTTTTGAGCCTATAGACCTTTTTCTTTGGCACTAACATTACAAGCCAACCTCTATTTTGTTCTAAATTTTATCTTGTTTACCTTTTACTTCCGAAAGCACTTAAGTCGCTGAAAGAGTAAAGAAATAAATTTGGTAGCTTTTTAGTGGAACCATAGAAAGGACGAAAAGGTGCACTTCTATTTAAGAGATGTACTCGCCACAAATACCAAATTAAGGAGAGTGAAAAAGAAAGAAAAAAATAGAAAATAAAAAATGAATGACACCTCCCATATCTTTATTTGGGCTAGTGTGTATCTATATTTTGATGTGCTTAATGAAGAATGGCTTAATTGTGTATAGTTCATAGCAAGATTTTGAATTGGTCATGACAAGAAAATGTGCTTAAAAGTGAAGTGTGATATACTAAAGTGCTTAGGAGGGTTAGTCACTGTTTTTCTCTATATATATCCTACTTGTTCTTTAGCCTACATTACAACCTACAAAGTCCTACTTGATCCTAAATTTTTCAAGCTTAAATTAGTCAAGTTTTATACTATGGGCAAGACTATGGTACGGACTTGTGAGGCATACGAGTTTTATTGTGAGAGCTAGTGAAGTTTTTCAATATTTGAGTCCTTAGATTATACTTGAACTTATATATATTTAAGTCTGTGGACTATTTCTCCCTGTAGTTTGGTGGTGAGTGCACATGATTTGCAAAGGATTGGAGAAGTTCTTGGTTTTTGAGTTGGCACAAGAAGCAAGTTATAGAATGGAACGTAGAGGAGTCAATTTTTGAGGTTAAGATATTAGAAGAGTCACATAAATATTTTAAATAGTCTTGGCACTGGTCTAAAAATGAGGAAAGATGTCAATAGCCCTTATGTTGGATTCTAAGCGTTGATACAAACCATTGTCATTGCTATGATGCTTGAGTTTGTTTTGGAATTGGGTTACTTGCCATGTGCTTAATTTTAAGTTGCTCGAGAACGAGCAAGAGTTTAAATATGGGGTAGTGAAGAGACTGTTTGTGTGATTTCCTATGCTATTTTAGTTGTATTATTTTATGTGTGTTGAAAAATAATAAAAATAATAATAATTGGGTAGAAATAGTCCCTCTTAATCTTTCTTATGATTGAAAAGCATTAAGTTTAATTTCTAAGCATAGAAAAATTAACTTACATTCATAAAAATATAACTAATTTTTATTAACTTTCTATCTTATATATGTCATTTTTCCACATGTATATTATAATATAAATTTTAATTATAATATGTAAAAAATGATATTGTTTGAGATTGTCAATAATTGAAACTTAATATCGAGTGATCTTATGATTCAACTTTCTATCATCATCTCTTGATTAAACCCGATCATTATTAAAATAACTTAATCATGTATAATTTATTATGATTAGCGAAACAATTCTTACTAAAGCAAGAACGAGAAAAAGGCTCAAATTTTTTCATACACTGAAAAATAGTTTCCAAGAGAATCTATTTATAAGAATCTATTGTTATATAAAAAGATTTCTCAACAATGCAAGTGGATTCATAATACTTGTAGATTATTTCGTACAAGGATCTTAAGGAGGTCCTAATTAGGAAGTGTACTGCCAACCGTAACTCCCTAACAGCTTAATATACAATTGAGTTAAAATGAAACAAATATGTAACTACTTTCTCAACATAGAAGAATGAACCTTAAGGTGAGCAACAAATGGCAGCTCAAATTTCGATGGAGTCCACAAGTAGGGCATTAATGTGAGGTTTTAAGACCTTTTCCGGATGAGTGTATCCATCTAAATTGTGTATATATGTAACCTCAACAATACGAGCAAGATTTAGAATACGACATAAAATCTCCGTAGATACAGGGGTGGGCCTAAGAAATCCTTCATTAAGATCCTTCCATGCTGCTTCAGCCATTCCTTGAAATTTAGCCATTGCCTCTTTTGTTGATATGCCATAATCTCTCATGCAGCACTCAATTCCTGTTGCAATTTGTCCCCTACTTTTCTCAACCTGAAAGGCAGATAGATTAGGGGTTAGCTTTTATATTGCCTCAATTGTCGTCACAAACATTTTGTTTGTCTAAATCTCATATAAGTATCGATATACTATCGTGAGATATAACTCATACCTCGTATGATGTTGTGTCATCAATAACTCGGCATATAATCACACTAGCTTCAAGAATTTTAGGGTTCTTTGACAACCACTCAAAATCCTGCTCCGTAGCAGACTTCATACCCAAATATGATGTTGTCGCAAGGTAGTAATATGTAGTAGTTGCTAGTGCATTGCTTAGGTATTCAGAAACAGGTGGCATATATCCTTCAATAAACCATGTTGACTCGACATTATAATTTCTTACTACTTCTTTCATCTGTGAATACAAAACATACATGTTCAAATGTTAGAAATTTTTGATTAACTGTATCAAGTTTATGATCACTAAAAGACGTATACAAGGTAAAATAAAGTGAGAAATGGAATAAGGAAAAAACATATTTCGATAGTTAAGTTGATCAAGCATACTCTTTCTATTGCGTGGCTGACAATATGAGATTTTCCAGCACTAGACAATTCCTTTTCATAATCTTTGTAAAGATCTAGAATAGCTTTGTAACTGATTTTCATGTAATCAGGAAGCCGATCAATTTCGTTGATATCCCATCTGCAGGATGACAAAATTAAGACGAACTCATGCATTTTGAAAGACCACAAATATAATGAGTAGATGTTCATCTTAATGTTTTCACGACGACGTTTATATCAAGAAATATCTCAATAAGCGAATTGATGAAGTTCATACCTTCGTATGGCATCTGTGTATGTCTCAAGTTCTTTAACTGTACCATAAGCATCAAAAGTGTCGTCGACAATCGAAATCATTGATATGGTCTTAACGAGCATGACGCGAGCTTGAGAGTATTGAGGCTCAAAATAAACTCCTAATGCCCAAAAGTAGCATTCAACTACTCGATCTCTAGCATATGGAAGTGTTGTTACGAAATCCAAATCTTTCCACCACCTACATCATAACAAATTAACATCAGTACTTGAGATATGATCAATCAAAAAGGATCCATTGTTTTTATATATCGCACCTTGATACTTCAGCAAGTTCTTGTTTGTGCAACATTTGGAGCAAGTTGAAATCCAATTTGGCAAATCGAAGTAACACATTATTCTTCGATTGTTCCTTGTCATAGATTGATGAGATGAAGAATCGGGTCTCGACTCTAGGAACACCCTTGTGCAAACATTGCTCAAGGGCATGTGTCACTTGCTCCCTAAGTGGAGATTTCAAATGTGGAGCTGCAGATTCAAGATGGATAGTGGAGAAAGCAAGTGCGTCTTCTAAGATATCGTCAGCATGAGTCCTTACATGTGAAGCTTCATACAAGTTCAATAATCCTAAGACATCACTAGCAAGAGATTCCTTGAAATTGCCATTTTCGTCTTGGAATTTGCTGAAAATTTCTGGTATTTCAAGATAGAAAGCTCAAGATTAGTTAACCTTCTTTCAATAAATGGATAATAATTTTAACAACAATATTAAAGGTGTGCTTCATGATGAACTTACCAGGAGAGATGTTGAAACCATGTTGCCTGAGCAATCGAAATTGAAGTGCAGAAGTGCACAAATCGTTGCAGTTTGAGTTTTGGTTGTAAATCTGATCCAAAATATCATCAATTTCTTTCTCAAAGTGGTAGGATATGCCAAGGCGTTCAATAGTGTCTATCAAATTCAATGTGTCAGCCAATTTTCTTCCTGTTGCTAACAACATACTCCTTGTCTGTTCCTTCAATGCTTCAATCTCTTGAGCATACTTTTCAGCAACCTATTTATAATGTATTTTAAAAAATGAAATTAGAAAAACTAATGTTGTTCAATAAAATTAACCTTGCTTACAAGAACAAACCTGATTGTCAATGGAGAATGAAAGGAACTGATCACCCCACAAACTAGGGGAGAAGTCGGCGACGGGGCGAACAATCTCTTCTTCATAGTTGGCTACTGCTGCTGAGGCCATTGCTAATAAAAGATGAGAGTATTGTTTTTGTTATTTTAAGGAAGAAGGAAAGGAACTCTCAGTTGTTGACTTAATTAAATGGAAGAGAATTAAGGGACAAGTATATATAGTGGTGAGAGATGCGCAGCCAACTCTAAAATATAATTTAATCATTTCTGGTTGCCTTACTTGACTTTATTCTACCTAGTCGTCAGTCACCAGGCAGCAGCCCTTTTTGTCCCAACTGTGGACTTCCGTAAAGTTTTTCCATGTTTTTTATATTCTATGACGTAAAAAACTTTTACATGCAACTTTTATAAAAAAATTTGAGACTATCAGATTAAATGTAAACTTTCTTATTAGGGCAGATTTATCAGCCAAAAATAGATTACAAAAAAGTCTAACGCAGGATTTACTTGACTGTATACTAATTAGCTAGTAAGCCAACCAGTAGCCTTTTTGTTCATTATTGGCGTCTATATATGTGGGGTTTATTTAATTTTATTCTATTCAAATTAAGTGTCTTGTTTCGCTTTTCAAGCATCGTTTAAAAACACTTTAGTTGGGAAATATTAAAAGTAGAATTAGATAATCAAAATAATTAACCAGTAATAGTAACCGGGGGTTAAAATGTAAATGAGTGAAAGGTAGTGTTATTGAATACTACTCTATTCAAATTAAGTGTCTTGTTTCGGTTTTCAAGAATCGTTTAAAAACACTTTATCTAGGAACAATATTAAAAAATTTGATACTCTAACTAGTAAAACTTAGATGTTATTACACTTCTCTCTGGTTCTCCAGTTTGGAATTTGGTTAAATGGCCAACTTAAAAGTAGAATTAGATAATTGAAACAATTAGCCAGTAAATTGATTTGTTTGCACAGGTCTGAATCTTAATCATTTAGATCTCAGACATTAAGTGCATTTGTTTTTAAATTCTGAATCTTCATCATTCAGATCTTAATTATTAAATATATTTTTTTTACTTCACAGCCACTTAATGAGTCTGAATAGGTCTGTATGATTAAGATCTATAATAGAGACTTAATTTCATTAAGATTGCTATCACATATTCATTATTAACTGCCGTCACCGCCTACCATTATCAACTACCACCATGTCGCCGCCACCACCATACTCAACCACCCCACCACCACCACCACCACAACGCCACCATCATCTTCACTCATAGCCGCCACCATTATCGACCATCACCACCTACTATCCCAACCACTCCGACCACCATCATTCTCACCCACAATCAACACTCATCCACCTCAACTACCACAACTGACCATCCTATCACCTTCAACAATCATAGCCGGCACTGCCCATCATTTTAACCTACCACCACCCACCCACCACCTTTCTCAGTTACAACTACTACCACCACCCACCATTATTAACTATCGCCACCACTATCAATCACTACTAGCTACTAGCGCAACCATC
The DNA here is from genome assembly GCF_000715075.1 of Nicotiana tabacum. Classification (NCBI taxonomy): domain Eukaryota; kingdom Viridiplantae; phylum Streptophyta; class Magnoliopsida; order Solanales; family Solanaceae; genus Nicotiana; species Nicotiana tabacum. The sequence continues at coordinate 17,305,792 of NC_134090.1, read as the reverse complement.
A